>NC_134358.1:18043958-18105875 GCF_048569485.1 Anomaloglossus baeobatrachus | reverse complement strand
AAACAGGAGCGGAGGAGCAGAGACAGAAGCTGAGCAAAAGTGCAAGAAGCCAAGCAGCGGACACAGGAGCCGAGCAGCGGAGACAGGAGCTAAGGAGCGGAGTCAGGAGCCAAGGAGCGAAGACAGGAGCCAAGGAGCGGAGACAGGGAGCCGAGCAGCGGACACAGGAGCTGAGCAGCGGAGACAGGAGCTGAGTAGCGGAGACAGGAGCTGAGAAGTGGAGACAGGAGCCAAGGAGCGGAGACATGCCGAGCAGCCGGGGACATGCCGAGCAGCGGAGGCAGGAGCCAAAAGTGGAGACAGGAGCTGAGCAGCGGAGACAGGAGCCAAAGAGCGGGAGACAGTAGCCGAGCAGAAGAACAGGAGCTGAGCAGCGGAGACAGGAGCCGAGCAGCGGAGACAGAAGCCAAGCAGTGGACACAGGAGCCAAGGAGCGGAGACAGGAGCCAAGCAGCAGAGACAGGAGTCTAGCAGCGGATACAGGAGCCGAGGAGCAGAAACAGGAGCCAAGCAGCAGAGACAGGAGCCGAGCAGCGGAGACAGGAGCCGAGTAGCGGAGACAGGAGCCGAGCAGTGGAGACAGGAGCCAAAGAGGGGAGACAGGAGCCGAGCAGTGAAGACACGAGCCAAGCAGCGGAGACAGGAACAAAGCAGCGAAGACAGGAGCCGAGTAGCGGAGACAGGAGCCAAGCAGTGGAGACAGGAGTCATGGAAAGGAGACAAGAGCCGAGCAGTTGAGACAGTAGCCGAGCAGCGGAGACAGGAGCCAAAGAGCGGAGACAGTAGCCGAGCAGCAGAGACAGTAGCCGAGCAGCAGAGACAGGAGCCGAGCAGCGGAGACAGAAGCCGAGCAGCGGACACAGGAGCCAAGGAGCGGAGACAGGAGCCAAGGAGCGGAGACAGGAGCCAAGCAGCGGAGACAGAAGCTGAGCATCGGAGACAGGAGCTGAGTAGCGGAGACAGGAGCCAAGGAGCGGAGACAGGAGCCAAACAGCGGAGACAGGAGCCAAGGAGTGGAGACAGGAGCCGTGCAGCGGAGACAGGAGCCGAATAGCAGAGACAGGAGCAAAGGAGCGAAAACAGGAGCCGGAGCAGTGGAGACAGGAGCCAAAGAGTGGAGACAGGAGCCGAGCAGTGTAGACAGGAGCCAAGGAGCAGAAACAGGAACCAAGAAGCGAAGACAGGAGCCGAGCAGCGGAGAAAGGAGCCAAGCAGTGGAGACAGGAGTCATGGAAAGGAGACAAGAGCCGAGCAGCAGAGACAGGAGCCGAGCAGCGGAGACAGAAGCCAAGTAGCGGACATAGGAGCCAAGGAGCGGAGACAGGAGCCGAGCAGTGGAGACATGAGCCAAAGAGCGGAGACAGGAGCCGAGCAGCAGAGACAGGAGCCGAGCAGCGGAGACAGAAGCCAAGTAGCGGACATAGGAGCCAAGGAGCGGAGACAGGAGCCGAGCAGTGGAGACAGGAGCCAAGGAGCGGAGACAGGAGCCAAACAGCGGAGACAAGAACCAAGGAGTAGAGACAGGAGCTGAGCAGTGGAGACAGGAGCCGAGCAGCAGAGACAGGAGCCGAGTAGCGGAGACAGGAGCAAAGGAGCGAAAACAGGAGCCTAGCAGTGGAGACAGGAGCCAAAGAGTTGAGACACGAGCCGAGCAGTGCAGACAGGAGCCAAGCAGCAAAAACAGGAGCCGAGCAGCTAAGAAAGGAGCCAAGCAGTGGAGACAGGAGTCATGGAAAGGAGACAAGAGCCGAGCAGTTGAGACAGTAGGTGAGCAGCGGAGACAATAGCCAAAGAACGGAGACAGGAGCCGAGCAGCAGAGACAGGAGCCGAGCAGCAAAGACAGGAGCCAAGCAGCGGACACAGAAGCCAAGGAGCGAAGACAGGAGCCGAGCAGCGGAGACAGGAGCCAAGCAGCGGAGACAGGAGCTGAGCAGCGGAGACAGGAGCCGAGCAGCGGAGACAGGAGCCAAGCAGCGGAGACAGGAGCCGAGCAGCGGAGACAGGAGCCAAGGAGCGGAGACAGGAGTCAAGGAGTGGAGACAGAAGCCGAGCAGCAGAGACAGGAGCCAAAGAGCGTAGACAGGAGCCGAGCAGCGGAAAAAAGGAGCCAAAGAGCGAAGACAGGAGCCGAGCAGCGGAAACAGGAGCTGAGTAGCGGAGACAGGAGCCAAGGAGCAAAGACTGGAGCCGAGCAGCGGAGACAGGAGCCGAGCAGTAGAGACAGGAGCCGAGCAGCGGAGACAGGAGCCAAAAAGCGGCGAGAGGAGCCGAGAGGTGGAGACAGGAGCCGAGCAGTGGAGACAGGAGCCAAGGAGCGGAGACAGGAGCCAAACAGCGGAGACAAGAACCAAGGAGTAGAGACAGGAGCTGAGCAGTGGAGACAGGAGCCGAGCAGCAGAGACAGGAGCCGAGTAGCGGAGACAGGAGCAAAGGAGCGAAAACAGGAGCCTAGCAGTGGAGACAGGAGCCAAAGAGTTGAGACAGGAGCCGAGCAGTGCAGACAGGAGCCAAGCAGCGAAGACAGGAGCCGAGCAGCTAAGAAAGGAGCCAAGCAGTGGAGACAGGAGTCATGGAAAGGAGACAAGAGCCGAGCAGTTGAGACAGTAGGTGAGCAGCGGAGACAATAGCCAAAGAACGGAGACAGGAGCCGAGCAGCAGAGACAGGAGCCGAGCAGCGGAGACAGGAGCCAAGCAGCGGACACAGAAGCCAAGGAGCGAAGACAGGAGCCGAGCAGCGGAGACAAGAGCCGAGCAGCGGAGACAGGAGCCTTGCAGCGGAGACAGGAGCCGAGCAGCGGAGACAGGAGCCAAGCAGCGAAGACAGGAGCTGAGCAGCGGAGACAGGAGCCGAGCAGCGGAGACAGGAGCCAAGCAGCGGAGACAGGAGCCGAGCAGCGGAGACAGGAGCCAAGGAGCGGAGACAGGAGTCAAGGAGTGGAGACAGAAGCCGAGCAGCAGAGACAGGAGCCAAAGAGCGTAGACAGGAGCCGAGCAGCGGAAAAAAGGAGCCAAAGAGCGAAGACAGGAGCCGAGCAGCGGAAACAGGAGCTGAGCAGCGGAGACAGGAGCCAAGGAGCAAAGAGTGGAGCCGAGCAGCGGAGACAGGAGCCGAGCAGTAGAGACAGGAGCCGAGCAGCGGAGACAGGAGCCAAAAAGCGGCGAGAGGAGCCGAGAGGTGGAGACAGGAGCCGAGCAGCGGAGTCAAGAGCCAAGGAGCGGAGACAGGTGCTGAGCAGCTGAGAGAGGAGCCAAGGAACAGAGACAGGAGCCAAGGAGCGGAGACAGGAGCCGAGCAGTGGAGACAGGAGCCAAGAAGCGGCGACTGGAGCCGAACAGTGGAGACAGGAGCCAAGCAGCGGAGTCAGGAGTCAAGGAGTGGAGACAGGTGCTGAGCAGCTGAGAGAGGAGCCAAGGAACGGAGACAGGAGCCAAGGAGCGGAGACAGGAGCCGAGCAGTGGAGACAGGAGCCAAGAAGCGGAGACAGGAGCTGAGCAGCGAAGACAAGAGCCGAGCAGCGGAGACAGGAGACGAGCAGCAGAGACAGGAGCCGAGCAGCGGAGACAGGAGCTGAGCAGCGGAGACAGGAGCCAAGGAGCAAAGACAGGAGCCGAGCACCGGAGACAGAAGCCGAGCAGCAGAGATAGGAGCCAAAGAGCGTAGACAGGAGCCGAGCAGCGGAGACAGGAGCCAAAGAGCGGAGACAGGAGCCGAGCAGCGGACACAGGAGCTGAGTAGCAGAGACAGAAAAAAAGACAGGAACCGAGTAAAGGAGCAGAGCAGTGGACATAGAAGCCAAAGAGTGGAGACTGAAGCAGAGCAGCAGAGACAGGAGCAGAGGAGTGAAGACAGGAGCCAAAGAGCTGAGACAGGAGTCAAGTTGAGAAGACAGGAGCTGAGAAATGGAGACAGGGCAACCTAGAGAGAGTGACTTGGACTGCTGGTTAGTCCCTCCTCCATGCTTTACACTGCAGCATTGATTGCTCAGCTACAAGTCTGAATATTATAAGTTTTAATTCTTTTAACTCCGACATTTCCTAAACTTAATTCATAGGTCACAAAGCTGTAATCTGTATCCGGATCAGCTCCAGGGTCAGTCCGGCTCCGGGGAGGTGAGAGGCTCCGGTGCTCCCTCATCTCCCACAATGCATCGCTGCCCTGTTATATGCAAATACTATGGAAATAATTCACAGCGATATCCAGCCGTGATCGGAGCCAGAGATTCAGAGCCATTATCTCCTGATATTTCTCACATTTCCCTAAATAATAAATAATGAAATATTAATAATCTCCGTAACTTCACTTGTGACTGCAGAGTCCTCCATAAATAGGATCCGGTGATCACAGATCTCCTGCCCAGATGATCCTCAGTGGTCTGGGGTGCCGGCTTCAAACCTGCAGCTGTCTAGGGACAGAGTGGTTCAATTCCACCCTCTGGGCGCTCCGTGTCTCTGTCGCTCACATTTTGGGCAGAGTCTTTCATTATCACAGAATATCAAAATGTAACCTTTTATGACCAATGGGAAAAATGTAAGTTATGGTCGGATGCCGATTCCTGCAGCACGACATAGGTTTTTATTCAGGCTGATCCAGGGGTGGGATTCAGACAGATCTTAGGTTGTTACAATCACAATCTGCTCTCAGACCGTGCAAGAAGATCCCTGATCCGGTGCTGTCTCTAAGGAGACGGCACAATCCTCCTACAGCAGGAGATCTGACTGTGCCGCCATCTGAGATCGTAGTCACTGCTGCACTGCACCCTGCTCAGGAGCGACCTGACCGGTGACAAATACTCACATAGCTTGCAGTCAGTGGAGACAGGAGCCGAGCAGCGGAGACAGGAGCCGAGGAGCAGAGACAGGAGCCGAGGAGCAGAGACAGGAGCCGAGGAGCAGAGACAGGAACCGAGCAGCGGAGACAGGAGCCAAGGAGCGGAGACAGGAGCCGAGCAGCAAAGACAGGAGCCGAAGAGCGGAGACAGGAGCCAAGCAGCGGAGACAGGAGCCGAGCAGCGGAGACAGGAGCCAAGGAGCGGAGACAGGAGCCGAGCAGCGGAGACAGGACCCGAGCAGTGGAGACAGGAGCCAAGGAGCGGAGACAGGAGCCGAGCAGCGGAGACAGGAGCCGAGCAGTGGAGACAGGAGCCAAGGAGCGGAGACAGGAGCCGAGCAGCGGAGACAGGACCCGAGCAGTGGAGACAGGAGCCAAGGAGCGGAGACAGGAGCCGAGCAGCGGAGACAGGAGCCGAAGAGCGGAGACAGGAGCCAAGGAACGGAGACAAGAGCCAAGGAGCGGAGACAGGAGCCAAGGAACGGATACAGCAGAAGAGCAGCAGAGACAGGAGTCGAGCAGCGGAGACAGGAGCCGAGCAGCGGAGACAGGAGCCAAGGAGCGGAGACAGGAGCCGAGTAGTGGAGACAGCAGCCAAGCAGCAGAGACAGGAGCCAAGCAGCAGAGCCAAGAGCCGAGCAGCGGAGACTGGAGCCGAGCAGCGGAGACAGGAGCCAAGGAGCGGATACAGGAGCAGAGCAGATGAGACAGGAGCCAAGGAGTGGAGACAGGAGCCAAGGAGTGGAGACAGAAACCGAGTAGCTGAGACAGGAGCCAAGGAGCGGAGACAGGAGCTGAGCAATGGAGACAGGAGCCGAGCAGCAGAGACAGGAGCCGAGAAGCGGAGACAGGAGCCAAGGAGCGGAGACAGGAACCAAAGAGTGGAGACAGGAGCCGAGTAGCGGAGACAGGAACCAAGGAGCGGAGACTGGTGCCGAGCAGTGGAGACAGGAGCCAAAGAGCGGAAACAGGAGCCGAGCAGTGGAGACAGGAGCCAAGGAGTGGAGACAGGAACCAAGCAGCGAAGACAGGAGCTGAGCAGCAGAGACAGGAGCTAAGCAGTAAAGACAGGAGCCGAGCAGCGGAACAGGAGCGGAGGAGCAGAGACAGAAGCTGAGCAAAAGTGCAAGAAGCCAAGCAGCGGACACAGGAGCCGAGCAGCGGAGACAGGAGCTAAGGAGCGGAGTCAGGAGCCAAGGAGCGGAGACAGGAGCCAAGGAGCGGAGACAGGAGCCGAGCAGCGGAGACAGGAGCTGAGCAGCGGAGACAGGAGCTGAGTAGCGGAGACAGGAGCTGAGCAGTGGAGACAGGAGCCAAGGAGCGGAGACATGCCAAGCAGCGGGGACATGCCGAGCAGCGGAGGCAGGAGCCAAAAGTAAAAACAGGAGCTGAGCCGCGGAGACAGGAGCCAAAGAGCGGAGACAGTAGCCGAGCAGAAGAACAGGAGCCGAGCAGTGGAGACAGGAGCCGAGCAGCGGAGACAGAAGCCAAGCAGTGGACACAGGAGCCAAGGAGCGGAGACAGGAGCCAAGCAGCGGAGACAGGAGTCTAGCAGCGGAGACAGGAGCCGAGGAGCAGAAACAGGAGCCAAGCAGCAGAGACAGGAACCGAGCAGCGGAGACAGGAGCCGAGTAGCGGAGACAGGAGGCGAGCAGTGGAGACAGGAGCCAAAGAGTGGAGACAGGAGCCGAGCAGTGAAGACAGGAGCCAAGGAGCGGAGACAGGAACAAAGCAGCGAAGACAGGAGCTGAGTAGCGGAGACAGGAGCCAAGCAGTGGAGACAGGAGTCATGGAAAGGAGACAAGAGCCGAGTAGTTGAGACAGTAGCCGAGCAGCGGAGACAGGAGCCAAAGAGCGGAGACAGTAGCCGAGCAGCAGAGACAGTAGCCGAGCAGCAGAGACAGGAGCCGAGCAGCGGAGACAGAAGCCGAGCAGCGGACACAGGAGCCAAGGAGCGGAGACAGGAGCCAAGGAGCGGAGACAGGAGCCAAGCAGCGGAGACAGAAGCTGAGCATCGGAGACAGGAGCTGAGTAGCGGAGACAGGAGCCAAGGAGCAGAGACAGGAGCCAAACAGCGGAGACAGGAGCCAAGGAGTGGAGACAGGAGCCGTGCAGCGGAGACAGGAGCCGAATAGCGGAGACAGGAGCAAAGGAGCGAAAACAGGAGCCGAGCAGTGGAGACAGGAGCCAAAGAGTGGAGACAGGAGCCGAGCAGTGTAGACAGGAGCCAAGGAGCAGAAACAGGAACCAAGAAGCGAAGACAGGAGCCGAGCAGCGGAGAAAGGAGCCGAGCAGCGGAGACAGGAGCCGAGCAGTGGAGACAGGAGCCAAGGAGCGGAGACAGGAGCCGAGCAGCGGAGACAGGACCCGAGCAGTGGAGACAGGAGCCAAGGAGCGGAGACAGGAGCCGAGCAGCGGAGACAGGAGCCGAAGAGCGGAGACAGGAGCCAAGGAACGGAGACAAGAGCCAAGGAGCGGAGACAGGAGCCAAGGAACGGATACAGCAGAAGAGCAGCAGAGACAGGAGTCGAGCAGCGGAGACAGGAGCCGAGCAGCGGAGACAGGAGCCAAGGAGCGGAGACAGGAGCCGAGTAGTGGAGACAACAGCCAAGCAGCAGAGACAGGAGCCAAGCAGCAGAGACAGGAGCCGAGCAGCGGAGACTGGAGCCGAGCAGCGGAGACAGGAGCCAAGGAGCGGATACAGGAGCAGAGCAGATGAGACAGGAGCCAAGGAGTGGAGACAGGAGCCAAGGAGTGGAGACAGAAACCGAGTAGCTGAGACAGGAGCCAAGGAGCGGAGACAGGAGCTGAGCAATGGAGACAGGAGCCGAGCAGCAGAGACAGGAGCCGAGAAGCGGAGACAGGAGCCAAGGAGCGGAGACAGGAACCAAAGAGTGGAGACAGGAGCCGAGTAGCGGAGACAGGAACCAAGGAGCGGAGACTGGTGCCGAGCAGTGGAGACAGGAGCCAAAGAGCGGAAACAGGAGCCGAGCAGTGGAGACAGGAGCCAAGGAGCGGAGACAGGAACCAAGCAGCGAAGACAGGAGCTGAGCAGCAGAGACAGGAGCTAAGCAGTAAAGACAGGAGCCGAGCAGCGGAACAGGAGCGGAGGAGCAGAGACAGAAGCTGAGCAAAAGTGCAAGAAGCCAAGCAGCGGACACAGGAGCCGAGCAGCGGAGACAGGAGCTAAGGAGCGGAGTCAGGAGCCAAGGAGCGGAGACAGGAGCCAAGGAGCGGAGACAGGAGCCGAGCAGCGGAGACAGGAGCTTAGCAGCGGAGACAGGAGCTGAGCAGCGGAGACAGGAGCTGAGCAGTGGAGACAGGAGCCAAGGAGCGGAGACATGCCGAGCAGCGGGGACATGCCGAGCAGCGGAGGCAGGAGCCAAAAGTAAAAACAGGAGCTGAGCCGCGGAGACAGGAGCCAAAGAGCGGAGACAGTAGCCGAGCAGAAGAACAGGAGCCGAGACAGCGGAGACAGGAGCCGAGCAGCGGAGACAGAAGCCAAGCAGTGGACACAGGAGCCAAGGAGCGGAGACAGGAGCCAAGCAGCGGAGACAGGAGTCTAGCAGCGGAGACAGGAGCCGAGGAGCAGAAACAGGAGCCAAGCAGCAGAGACAGGAACCGAGCAGCGGAGACAGGAGCCGAGTAGCGGAGACAGGAGCCGAGCAGTGGAGACAGGAGCCAAAGAGTGGAGACAGGAGCCGAGCAGTGAAGACAGGAGCCAAGGAGCGGAGACAGGAACAAAGCAGCGAAGACAGGAGCTGAGTAGCGGAGACAGGAGCCAAGCAGTGGAGACAGGAGTCATGGAAAGGAGACAAGAGCCGAGTAGTTGAGACAGTAGCCGAGCAGCGGAGACAGGAGCCAAAGAGCGGAGACAGTAGCCGAGCAGCAGAGACAGTAGCCGAGCAGCAGAGACAGGAGCCGAGCAGCGGAGACAGAAGCCGAGCAGCGGACACAGGAGCCAAGGAGCGGAGACAGGAGCCAAGGAGCGGAGACAGGAGCCAAGCAGCGGAGACAGAAGCTGAGCATCGGAGACAGGAGCTGAGTAGCGGAGACAGGAGCCAAGGAGCAGAGACAGGAGCCAAACAGCGGAGACAGGAGCCAAGGAGTGGAGACAGGAGCCGTGCAGCGGAGACAGGAGCCGAATAGCGGAGACAGGAGCAAAGGAGCGAAAACAGGAGCCGAGCAGTGGAGACAGGAGCCAAAGAGTGGAGACAGGAGCCGAGCAGTGTAGGCAGGAGCCAAGGAGCAGAAACAGGAACCAAGAAGCGAAGACAGGAGCCGAGCAGCGGAGAAAGGAGCCAAACAGTGGAGACAGGAGTCATGGAAAGGAGACAAGAGCCGAGCAGTTGAGACAGTAGCCGAGCAGCGGAGACACGAGCCAAAGAGCGGAGACAGGAGCTGAGCAGCAGAGACAGGAGCTGAGCAGCGGAGACAGAAGCCAAGCAGCGGACATAGGAGCCAAGGAGCGGAGACAGGAGCCGAGCAGTGGAGACAGGAGCCAAGGAGCGGAGACAGGAGCCAAACAGCGGAGACAAGAACCAAGGAGTAGAGACAGGAGCTGAGCAGTGGAGACAGGGGCCGAGCAGCAGAGACAGGAGCAGAGTAGCGGAGACAGGAGCAAAGGAGCGAAAACAGGAGCCTAGCAGTGGAGACAGGAGCCAAAGAGTTGAGACAGGAGCCGAGCAGTGCAGACAGGAGCCAAGCAGCGAAGACAGGAGCCGAGCAGCTAAGAAAGGAGCCAAGCAGTGGAGACAGGAGTCATGGAAAGGAGACAAGAGCCGAGCAGTTGAGACAGTAGGTGAGCAGCGGAGACAATAGCCAAAGAACGGAGACAGGAGCCGAGCAGCAGAGACAGGAGCCGAGCAGCGGAGACAGGAGCCAAGCAGCGGACACAGAAGCCAAGGAGCGAAGACAGGAGCCGAGCAGCGGAGACAAGAGCCGAGCAGCGGAGACAGGAGCCTTGCAGCGGAGACAGGAGCCGAGCAGCGGAGACAGGAGCCAAGCAGCGGAGACAGGAGCCGAGCAGCGGAGACAGGAGCCGAGCAGCGGAGACAGGAGTCAAGGAGTGGAGACAGGAGTCAAGGAGTAGAGACAGAAGCCGAGCAGCAGAGACAGGAGCCAAAGAGCGTAGACAGGAGCCGAGCAGCGGAAAAAAGGAGCCAAAGAGCGAAGACAGGAGCCAAGCAGCGGAAACAGGAGCTGAGCAGTGGAGACAGGAGCCAAGGAGCAAAGACTGGAGCCGAGCAGCGGAGACAGGAGCCGAGCAGTAGAGACAGGAGCCGAGCAGCGGAGACAAGAGCCAAAAAGCGGCGAGAGGAGCCAAGAGGTGGAGACAGGAGCCGAGCAGCAGAGTCAGGAGCCAAGAAGCGGAGACAGGTGCTGAGCAGCTGAGAGAGGAGCCAAGGAACAGAGACAGGAGCCAAGGAGCGGAGACAGGAGCCGAGCAGTGGAGACAGGAGCCAAGAAGCGGCGACTAGAGCCGAACAGTGGAGACAGGAGCCAAGCAGCGGAGTCAGGAGTCAAGGAGCGGAGACAGGTGCTGAGCAGCTGAGAGAGGAGCCAAGGAACGGAGACAGGAGCCAAGGAGCGAAGATAGGAGCCGAGCAGTGGAGACAGGAGCCAAGAAGCGGAGACAGGAGCTGAGCAGCGAAGACAAGAGCCGAGCAGCGGAGACAGGAGACGAGCAGCAGAGACAGGAGCCAAAGAGCGGAGACAGGAGCCGAGCAGCGGACACAGGAGCTGAGTAGCAGAGACAGAAAAAAAGACAGGAACCGAGTAAAGGAGCAGAGCAGTGGACATAGAAGCCAAAGAGTGGAGACTGAAGCAGAGCAGCAGAGACAGGAGCAGAGGAGTGAAGACAGGAGCCAAAGAGCTGAGACAGGAGTCGAGTTGAGAAGACAGGAGCTGAGAAATGGAGACAGGGAAACCTAGAGAGAGTGACTTGGACTGCTGGTTAGTCCCTCCTCCATGCTTTACACTGCAGCATTGCTTGCTCAGCTACAAGTCTGAATATTATAAGTTTTAATTCTTTTAACTCCGACATTTCCTAAACTTAATTCATAGGTCACAAAGCTGTAATCTGTATCCGGATCAGCTCCAGGGTCAGTCCGGCTCCGGGGAGGTGAGAGGCTCCGGTGCTCCCTCATCTCCCACAATGCATCGCTGCCATGTTATATGCAAATACTATGGAAATGCTCCACAGCGATATCCAGCCGTTATCGGAGCCAGAGATTCAGAGCCATTATCTACTGATATTTCTCACATTGATTTTCACATTTCCCTAAATAATAAATAATGAAATATTAATAATCTCCGTAACTTCACTTGTGACTGCAGAGCCGTCCATAAATAGGATCCGGTGATCACAGATCTCCTGCCCAGATGATCCTCAGTGGTCTGGGGTGCTGGCTTCAAACCTGCAGCTGTCTAGGGACAGAGGGGTTCAATTCCACCCTCTGGGCGCTCCGTGTCTCTGTCTCTCACGTTTTGGGCAGAGTCTTTCATTATCACAGAATATCAAAATTTAACCTTTTATGACCAATGGGAAAAATGTAAGTTATGGTCGGATGCCGATTCCTGCAGCACGACATAGGTTTTTATTCAGGCTGATCCAGGGGTGGGATTCAGACAGATCTTAGATTGTTACAATCACAATCTGCTCTCAGACCGTGCAAGAAGATCCCTGATCCGGTGCTGTCTCTAAGGAGACGGCACAATCCTCCTACAGCAGGAGATCTGACTGTGCCGCCATCTGAGATCGTAGTCACTGCTGCACTGCACCCTGCTCAGGAGCGACCTGACCGGTGAGAAATACTCACATAGCTTGCAGTCAGTGGAGACAGGAGCCGAGCAGCGGAGACAGGAGCCGAGGAGCAGAGACAGGAGCCGAGGAGCAGAGACAGGAGCCGAGGAGCAGAGACAGGAACCGAGCAGCGGAGACAGGAGCCAAGGAGCGGAGACAGGAGCCGAAGAGCGGAGACAGGAGCCAAGGAGCGGAGACAGGAGCCAAGCAGCGGAGACAGGAGCCGAGCAGTGGAGATAGGAGCCAAGGAGCGGAGACAGGAGCCGAGCAGCGGAGACAGGAGCCAAGCAGTGGAGACAGGAGCCAAGGAGCGGAGACAGGAGCCGAGCAGCGGAGACAGGAGCCGAAGAGCGGAGACAGGAGCCAAGGAGCGGAGACAAGAGCCAAGGAGCGGAGACAGGAGCCAAGGAACGGATACAGCAGAAGAGCAGCAGAGACAGGAGCCAAGCAGTGGAGACAGGAGCCAAGGAGCGGAGACAGGAGCCGAGCAGCAAAGACAGGAGCCGAAGAGCGGAGACAGGAGCCAAGGAGCAGAGACAGGAGCCGAGCAGCGGAGACAGGAGCCGAGCAGTGGAGACAGGAGCCAAGGAGCGGAGACAGGAGCCGAGCAGCGGAGACAGGACCCGAGCAGTGGAGACAGGAGCCAAGGAGCGGAGACAGGAGCCGAGCAGCGGAGACAGGAGCCGAAGAGCGGAGACAGGAGCCAAGGAGCGGAGACAAGAGCCAAGGAGCGGAGACAGGAGCCAAGGAACGGATACAGCAGAAGAGCAGCAGAGACAGGAATCGAGCAGCGGAGACTGGAGCCGAGCAGCGGAGACAGGAGCCAAGGAGCGGACACAGGAGCCGAGTAGTGGAGACAGCAGCCAAGCAGCAGAGACAGGAGCCAAGCAGCAGAGACAGGAGCCGAGCAGCGGAGACTGGAGCCGAGCAGCGGAGACAGGAGCCAAGGAGCGGATACAGGAGCAGAGCAGATGAGACAGGAGCCAAGGAGTGGAGACAGGAGCCAAGGAGTGGAGACAGAAACCGAGTAGCTGAGACAGGAGCCAAGGAGCGGAGACAGGAGCTGAGCAATGGAGACAGGAGCCGAGCAGCAGAGACAGGAGCCGAGAAGCGGAGACAGGAGCCAAGGAGCGGAGACAGGAGCTGAGCAATGGAGACAGGAGCCGAGCAGCAGAGACAGGAGCCGAGAAGCGGAGACAGGAACCAAAGAGTGGAGACAGGAGCCGAGTAGCGGAGACAGGAACCAAGGAGCGAAGACTGGTGCCGAGCAGTGGAGACAGGATCCAAAGAGCGGAAACAGGAGCCGAGCAGTGGAGACAGGAGCCAAGGAGCGGAGACAGGAACCAAGCAGCGAAGACAGGAGCTGAGCAGCAGAGACAGGAGCTAAGCAGTAAAGACAGGAGCCGAGCAGCGGAACAGGAGCGGAGGAGCAGAGACAGAAGCTGAGCAAAAGTGCAAGAAGCCAAGCAGCGGACACAGGAGCCGAGCAGCGGAGACAGGAGCTAAGGAGCGGAGTCAGGAGCCAAGGAGCGGAGACAGGAGCCAAGGAGCGGATACAGGAGCCGAGCAGCGGAGACAGGAGCTGAGCAGCGGAGACAGGAGCCAAGGAGCGGAGACAGGAGCCGAAGAGCGTAGACAGGAGCCGAGCAGCGGACACAGGAGCTGAGCAGCAGAGACAGAAAAAAAGACAGGAACCGAGTAAAGGAGCAGAGCAGTGGACATAGAAGCCAAAGAGTGGAGACTGAAGCAGAGCAGCAGAGACAGGAGCAGAGGAGTGAAGACAGGAGCCAAAGAGCTGAGACAGGAGTCGAGTTGAGAAGACAGGAGCTGAGAAAGGGAGACAGGGCAACCTAGAGAGAGTGACTTGGACTGCTGGTTAGTCCCTCCTCCATGCTTTACACTGCAGCATTGCTTGCTCAGCTACAAGTCTGAATATTATAAGTTTTAATTCTTTTAACTCCGACATTTCCTAAACTTAATTCATAGGTCACAAAGCTGTAATCTGTATCCGGATCAGCTCCAGGGTCAGTCCGGCTCCGGGGAGGTGAGAGGCTCCGGTGCTCCCTCATCTCCCACAATGCATCGCTGCCATGTTATATGCAAATACTATGGAAATAATTCACAGCGATATCCAGCCGTTATCGGAGCCAGAGATTCAGAGCAATTATCTCCTGATATTTCTCACATTGATTTTCACATTTCCCTAAATAATAAATAATGAAATATTAATAATCTCCGTAACTTCACTTGTGACTGCAGAGTCCTCCATAAATAGGATCCGGTGATCACAGATCTCCTGCTCAGATGATCCTCAGTGGTCTGGGGTGCCGGCTTCAAACCTGCAGCTGTCTAGGGACAGAGGGGTTCAATTCCACCTTCTGGGCGCTCCGTGTCTCTGTCGCTCACATTTTGGGCAGAGTCTTTCATTATCACAGAATATCAAAATTTAACCTTTTATGACCAATGGGAAAAATGTAAGTTATGGTCGGATGCCGATTCCTGCAGCACGACATAGGTTTTTATTCAGGCTGATCCAGGGGTGGGATTCAGACAGATCTTAGGTTGTTACAATCACAATCTGCTCTCAGACCGTGCAAGAAGATCCCTGATCCGGTGCTGTCTCTAAGGAGACGGCACAATCCTCCTACAGCAGGAGATCTGACTGTGCCGCCATCTGAGATCGTAGTCACTGCTGCACTGCACCCTGCTGAGGAGCGACCTGACCGGTGACAAATACTCACATAGCTTGCAGTCAGTGGAGACAGGAGCCGAGCAGCGGAGACAGGAGCCGAGGAGCAGAGACAGGAGCCGAGGAGCAGAGACAGGAACCGAGCAGCAGAGACAGGAGCCAAGGAGCGGAGACAGGAGCCGAGCAGCAAGGACAGGAGCCGAAGAGCGGAGACAAGAGCCAAGGAGCGGAGACAGGAGCCGAGCAGCGGAGACAGGAGCCGAGCAGTGGGGACAGGAGCCAAGGAGCGGAGACAGGAGTCAAGGAGTGGAGACAGAAGCCGAGCAGCAGAGACAGGAGCCGAGGAGCAGAGACAGGAGCCGAGGAGCAGAGACAGGAACCGAGCAGCGGAGACAGGAGCCAAGGAGCGGAGACAGGAGCCGAGCAGCAAGGACAGGAGCCGAAGAGCGGAGACAAGAGCCAAGGAGCGGAGACAGGAGCCGAGCAGCGGAGACAGGAGCCGAGGAGCAGAGACAGGAGCCGAGGAGCAGAGACAGGAGCCGAGGAGCAGAGACAGGAACCGAGCAGCGGAGACAGGAGCCAAGGAGCGGAGACAGGAGCCGAAGAGCGGAGACAGGAGCCAAGGAGCGGAGACAGGAGCCGAGCAGCGGAGACAGGAGCCGAAGAGCGGAGACAGGAGCCAAGGAGCGGAGACAAGAGCCAAGGAGCGGAGACAGGAGCCAAGGAACGGATACAGCAGAAGAGCAGCAGAGACAGGAGGCGAGCAGCGGAGACAGGAGCCGAGCAGCGGAGACAGGAGCCAAGGAGCGGAGACAGGAGCCAAGTAGTGGAGACAGCAGCCAAGCAGCAGAGACAGGAGCCAAGCAGCAGAGACAGGAGCCGAGCAGCGGAGACTGGAGCCGAGCAGCGGAGACAGGAGCCAAGGAGCGGAGACAGGAACAAAGCAGCGAAGACAGGAGCCGAGTAGCGGAGACAGGAGCCAAGCAGTGGAGACAGGAGTCATGGAAAGGAGACAAGAGCCGAGCAGTTGAGACAGTAGCCGAGCAGCGGAGACATGAGCCAAAGAGCGGAGACAGTAGCCGAAAAGCAGAGACAGTAGCCGAGCAGCAGAGACAGGAGCCGAGCAGCGGAGACAGAAGCCGAGCAGCGGACACAGGAGCCAAGGAGCGGAGACAGGAGCCAAGGAGCGGAGACAGGAGCCAAGCAGCGGAGACAGAAGCTGAGCATCGGAGACAGGAGCTGAGTAGCGGAGACAGGAGCCAAGGAGCGGAGACAGGAGCCAAACAGCGGAGAAAGGAGCCAAGGAGTGGAGACAGGAGCCGTGCAGCGGAGACAGGAGCCGAATAGCGGAGACAGGAGCAAAGGAGCGAAAACAGGAGCCGAGCAGTGGAGACAGGAGCCAAAGAGTGGAGACAGTAGCCGAGCAGTGTAGACAGGAGCCAAGGAGCAGAAACAGGAACCAAGAAGCGAAGACAGGAGCCGAGCAGCGGAGACAGAAGCCCAGCAGCGGACATAGGAGCCAAGGAGCGGAGACAGGAGCCGAGCAGTGGAAACAGGAGCCAAGGAGCGGAGACAGGAGCCAAACAGCGGAGACAAGAACCAAGGAGTAGAGACAGGAGCTGAGCAGTGGAGACAGAAGCCGAGCAGCAGAGACAGGAGCCGAGTAGCGGAGACAGGAGCAAAGGAGCGAAAACAGGAGCCTAGCAGTGGAGACAGGAGCCAAAGAGTTGAGACAGGAGCCGAGCAGTGCAGACAGGAGCCAAGCAGCGAAGACAGGAGCCGAGCAGCTAAGAAAGGAGCCAAGCAGTGGAGACAGGAGTCATGGAAAGGAGACAAGAGCCGAGCAGTTGAGACAGTAGGTGAGCAGCGGAGACAATAGCCAAAGAACGGAGACAGGAGCCGAGCAGCAGAGACAGGAGCCGAGCAGCGGAGACAGGAGCCAAGCAGCGGACACAGAAGCCAAGGAGCGAAGACAGGAGCCGAGCAGCGGAGACAAGAGCCGACCAGCGGAGACAGGAGCCTTGCAGCGGAGACAGGAGCCGAGCAGCGGAGACAGGAGCCAAGCAGCGGAGACAGGAGCCGAGCAGCGGAGACAGGAGCCAAGCAGCGGAGACAGGAGCCAAGCAGCGGAGACAGGAGCCGAGCAGCGGAGACAGGAGTCAAGGAGCGGAGACAGGAGTCAAGGAGTAGAGACAGAAGCCGAGCAGCAGAGACAGGAGCCAAAGAGCGTAGACAGGAGCCGAGCAGCGGAAAAAAGGAGCCAAAGAGCGAAGACAGGAGCCAAGCAGCGGAAACAGGAGCTGAGCAGCGGAGACAGGAGCCAAGGAGCAAAGACTGGAGCCGAGCAGCGGAGACAGGAGCCGAGCAGTAGAGACAGGAGCCGAGCAGCGGAGACAGGAGCCAAAAAGCGGCGAGAGGAGCCGAGAGGTGGAGACAGGAGCCGAGCAGCGGAGTCAGGAGCCAAGAAGCGGAGACAGGTGCTAAGCAGCTGAGAGAGAAGCCAAGGAACAGAGACAGGAGCCAAGGAGCGGAGACAGGAGCCGAGCAGTGGAGACAGGAGCCTAGAAGCGGCGACTGGAGCCGAACAGTGGAGACAGGAGCCAAGCAGCGGAGTCAGGAGTCAAGGAGCGGAGACAGGTGCTGAGCAGCTGAAAGAGGAGCCAAGGAACGGAGACAGGAGCCAAGGAGCGGAGACAGGAGCCGAGCAGTGGAGGCAGGAGCCAAGAAGCGGAGACAGGAGCTGAGCAGCGAAGACAAGAGCCGAGCAGCGGAGACAGGAGATGAGCAGCAGAGACAGGAGCCGAGCAGCGGAGACAGGAGCTGAGCAGCGGAGACAGGAGCCAAGGAGCAAAGACAGGAGCCGAGCAGCGGAGACAGAAGCCGAGCAGCAGAGACAGGAGCCAAAGAGCGTAGACAGGAGCCGAGCAGCGGAGACAGGAGCCAAAGAGCGGAGACAGGAGCCGAGCAGCGGACACAGGAGCTGAGCAGCAGAGACAGAAAAAAAGACAGGAACCGAGTAAAGGAGCAGAGCAGTGGACATAGAAGCCAAAGAGTGGAGACTGAAGCAGAGCAGCAGAGACAGGAGCAGAGGAGTGAAGACAGGAGCCAAAGAGCTGAGACAGGAGTCGAGTTGAGAAGACAGGAGCTGAGAAAGGGAGACAGGGCAACCTAGAGAGAGAGACTTGGACTGCTGGTTAGTCCCTCCTCCATGCTTTACACTGCAGCATTGATTGCTCAGCTACAAGTCTGAATATTATAAGTTTTAATTCTTTTAACTCCGACATTTCCTAAACTTAATTCATAGGTCACAAAGCTGTAATCTGTATCCGGATCAGCTCCAGGGTCAGTCCGGCTCCGGGGAGGTGAGAGGCTCCGGTGCTCCCTCATCTCCCACAATGCATCGCTGCCATGTTATATGCAAATACTATGGAAATGCTCCACAGCGATATCCAGCCGTGATCGGAGCCAGAGATTCAGAGCCATTATCTACTGATATTTCTCACATTGATTTTCACATTTCCCTAAATAATAAATAATGAAATATTAATAATCTCCGTAACTTCACTTGTGACTGCAGAGTCCTCCATAAATAGGATCCGGTGATCACAGATCTCCTGCCCAGATGATCCTCAGTGGTCTGGGGTGCCGGCTTCAAACCTGCAGCTGTCTAGGGACAGAGTGGTTCAATTCCACCCTCTGGGCGCTCCGTGTCTCTGTCGCTCACATTTTGGGCAGAGTCTTTCATTATCACAGAATATCAAAATTTAACCTTTTATGACCAATGGGAAAAATGTAAGTTATGGTCGGATGCCGATTCCTGCAGCACGACATAGGTTTTTATTCAGGCTGATCCAGGGGTGGGATTCAGACAGATCTTAGGTTGTTACAATCACAATCTGCTCTCAGACCGTGCAAGAAGATCCCTGATCCGGTGCTGTCTGTAAGGAGACGGCACAATCCTCCTACAGCAGGAGATCTGACTGTGCCGCCATCTGAGATCGTAGTCACTGCTGCACTGCACCCTGCTCAGGAGCGACCTGACCGGTGACAAATACTCACATAGCTTGCAGTCAGTGGAGACAGGAGCCGAGCAGCGGACACAGGAGCCGAGCAGCGGAGACAGGAGCTAAGGAGCCGAGTCAGGAGCCGAGCAGCGGAGACAGGACCCGAGCAGTGGAGACAGGAGCCGAGCAGCGGAGACAGGAGCTGAGCAGCGGAGACAGGAGCTGAGTAGCGGAGACAGGACCTGAGCAGTGGAGACAGGAGCCAAGGAGCGGAGACATGCCGAGCAGCGGGGACATGCCGAGCAGCGGAGACAGGAGCCGAGCAGTGGAGACAGGAGCCAAGGAGCGGAGACAGGAGCCGAGCAGCGGAGACAGGACCCGAGCAGTGGAGACAGGAGCCGAGCAGCGGAGACAGGAGCTGAGCAGCGGAGACAGGAGCTGAGTAGCGGAGACAGGACCTGAGCAGTGGAGACAGGAGCCAAGGAGCGGAGACATGCCGAGCAGCGGGGACATGCCGAGCAGCAGAGGCAGGAGCCAAAAGTGGAGACAGGAGCTGAGCAGCGGAGACAGGAGCCAAAGAGCGGAGACAGTAGCCGAGCAGAAGAACAAAAGCCGAGCAGCGGAGACAGGAGCCGAGCAGCGGAGACAGAAGCCAAGCAGTGGACACAGGAGCCAAGGAGCGGAGACAGGAGCCAACCAGCGGAGACAGGAGTCTAGCAGCGGAGACAGGAGTCGAGGAGCAGAAACAGGAGCCAAGCAGCGGAGACAGGAGCCGAGTAGCGGAGACAGGAGCCGAGCAGTGGAGACAGGAGCCAAAGAGTGGAGACAGGAGCCGAGCAGTGAAGACAGGAGCCAAGGAGCGGAGACAGGAACAAAGCAGCGAAGACAGGAGCCGAGTAGCGGAGACAGGAGCCAAGCAGTGGAGACAGGAGTCATGGAAAGGAGACAAGAGCCGAGCAGTTGAGACAGTAGCCGAGCAGCGGAGACAGGAGCCAAAGAGCGGAGACAGTAGCCGAGCAGCAGAGACAGTAGCCGAGCAGCAGAGACAGGAGCCGAGCAGCGGAGACAGAAGCCGAGCAGCGGACACAGGAGCCAAGGAGCGGAGACAGGAGCCAAGGAGCGGAGACAGGAGCCAAGCAGTGGAGACAGAAGCTGAGCATCGGAGACAGGAGCTGAGTAGCGGAGACAGGAGCCAAGGAGCGGAGACAGGAGCCAAACAGCGGAGACAGGAGCCAAGGAGTGGAGACAGGAGCCGTGCAGTGGAGACAGGAGCCGAATAGCGGAGACAGGAGCAAAGGAGCGAAAACAGGAGCCGAGCAGTGGAGACAGGAGCCAAAGAGTGGAGACAGGAGCCGAGCAGTGTAGACAGGAGCCAAGGAGCAGAAACAGGAACCAAGAAGCGAAGACAGGAGCCGAGCAGCGGAGAAAGGAGCCAAGCAGTGGAGACAGGAGTCATGGAAAGGAGACAAGAGCCGAGCAGTTGAGACAGTAGCCGAGCAGCGGAGACACGAGCCAAAGAGCGGAGACAGGAGCCGAGCAGCAGAGACAGGAGCCAAGCAGTGGAGACAGAAGCCAAGCAGCGGACATAGGAGCCAAGGAGCGGAGACAGGAGCCGAGCAGTGGAGACAGGAGCCAAGGAGCGGAGACAGGAGCCAAACAGCGGAGACAAGAACCAAGGAGTAGAGACAGGAGCTGAGCAGTGGAGACAGGAGCCGAGCAGCAGAGACAGGAGCCGAGTAGCGGAGACAGGAGCAAAGGAGCGAAAACAGGAGCCTAGCAGTGGAGACAGGAGCCAAAGAGTTGAGACAGGAGCCGAGCAGTGCAGACAGGAGCCAAGCAGCGAAGACAGGAGCCGAGCAGCTAAGAAAGGAGCCAAGCAGTGGAGACAGGAGTCATGGAAAGGAGACAATAGCCGAGCAGTTGAGACAGTAGGTGAGCAGCAGAGACAATAGTCAAAGAACGGAGACAGGAGCCCAGCAGCAGAGACAGGAGCCGAGCAGCCGAGACAGGAGCCAAGCAGCGGACACAGAAGCCAAGGAGCGAAGACAAGAGCCGAGCAGCGGAGACAAGAGCCGAGCAGCGGAGACAGAAGCCTTGCAGCGGAGACAGGAGCCGAGCAGCGGAGACAGGAACCAAGCAGCGGAGACAGGAGCCGAGCAGTGGAGACAGAAGCTGAGCAGCGGAGACAGGAGCCAAGGAGCGGAGACAGGAGTCAAGGAGTAGAAACAGAAGCCGAGCAGCAGAGACAGGAGCCAAAGAGCGTAGACAGGAGCCGAGCAGCGGAAAAAAGGAGCCAAAGAGCGAAGACAGGAGCCGAGCAGCGGAGACAGGAGCCGAAGAGCGGAGACAGGAGCCGAAGAGCGGAGACAGGAGCCAAGGAGCGGAGACAAGAGCCAAGGAGCGGAGACAGGAGCCAAGGAACGGATACAGCAGAAGAGCAGCAGAGACAGGAGTCGAGCAGCGGAGACAGGAGCCGAGCAGCGGAGACAGGAGCCAAGGAGCGGAGACAGGAGCCGAGTAGTGGAGACAGCAGCCAAGCAGCGGAGACAGGAGCCAAGCAGCAGAGACAGGAGCCGAGCAGCGGAGACTGGAGCCGAGCAGCGGAGACTGGAGCTGAGCAGCGGAGACAGGAGCCGAGCAGTGGAGACAGGAGCCAAGGAGCAGAGCAGATGAGACAGGAGCCAAGCAGCGGAGACAGGAGCCGAGAAGCAGAGACAGGAGCCGAGCAGCGGAGACAGGAGCCGAGCAGCGGAGACAGGAGCCAAGGAGCGGATACAGGAGCAGAGCAGATGAGACAGGAGCCAAGAAGTGGAGACAGGAGCTAAGGAGTGGAGACAGAAACTGAGTAGCTGAGACAGGAGCCAAGGAGCGGAGACAGGAGCTGAGCAATGGAGACAGGAGCCGAGCAGCAGAGACAGGAGCCGAGAAGCGGAGACAGGAGCCAAGGAGCGGAGACAGGAACCAAAGAGTGGAGACAGGAGCCGAGTAGCGGAGACAGGAACCAAGGAGCGGAGACAGGAGCCGAGCAGTGGAGACAGGAGCCAAAGAGCGGAAACAGGAGCCGAGCAGTGGAGACAGGAGCCAAGGAGCGGAGACAGGAACCAAGCAGCAAAGACAGGAGCTGAGCAGCAGAGACAGGACCCGAGCAGTGGAGACAGGAGCCGAGCAGCGGAACAGGAGCGGAGGAGCAGAGACAGAAGCTGAGCAAAAGTGCAAGAAGCCAAGCAGCGGACACAGGAGCCGAGCAGCGGAGACAGGAGCTAAGGAGCCGAGTCAGGAGCCGAGCAGCGGAGACAGGACCCGAGCAGTGGAGACAGGAGCCGAGCAGCGGAGACAGGAGCTGAGCAGCGGAGACAGGAGCTGAGTAGCGGAGACAGGACCTGAGCAGTGGAGACAGGAGCCAAGGAGCGGAGACATGCCGAGCAGCGGGGACATGCCGAGCAGCGGAGACAGGAGCCGAGCAGTGGAGACAGGAGCCAAGGAGCGGAGACAGGAGCCGAGCAGCGGAGACAGGACCCGAGCAGTGGAGACAGGAGCCGAGCAGCGGAGACAGGAGCTGAGCAGCGGAGACAGGAGCTGAGTAGCGGAGACAGGACCTGAGCAGTGGAGACAGGAGCCAAGGAGCGGAGACATGCCGAGCAGCGGGGACATGCCGAGCAGCAGAGGCAGGAGCCAAAAGTGGAGACAGGAGCTGAGCAGCGGAGACAGGAGCCAAAGAGCGGAGACAGTAGCCGAGCAGAAGAACAAAAGCCGAGCAGCGGAGACAGGAGCCGAGCAGCGGAGACAGAAGCCAAGCAGTGGACACAGGAGCCAAGGAGCGGAGACAGGAGCCAACCAGCGGAGACAGGAGTCTAGCAGCGGAGACAGGAGTCGAGGAGCAGAAACAGGAGCCAAGCAGCGGAGACAGGAGCCGAGTAGCGGAGACAGGAGCCGAGCAGTGGAGACAGGAGCCAAAGAGTGGAGACAGGAGCCGAGCAGTGAAGACAGGAGCCAAGGAGCGGAGACAGGAACAAAGCAGCGAAGACAGGAGCCGAGTAGCGGAGACAGGAGCCAAGCAGTGGAGACAGGAGTCATGGAAAGGAGACAAGAGCCGAGCAGTTGAGACAGTAGCCGAGCAGCGGAGACAGGAGCCAAAGAGCGGAGACAGTAGCCGAGCAGCAGAGACAGTAGCCGAGCAGCAGAGACAGGAGCCGAGCAGCGGAGACAGAAGCCGAGCAGGCGGACACAGGAGCCAAGGAGCGGAGACAGGAGCCAAGGAGCGGAGACAGGAGCCAAGCAGTGGAGACAGAAGCTGAGCATCGGAGACAGGAGCTGAGTAGCGGAGACAGGAGCCAAGGAGCGGAGACAGGAGCCAAACAGCGGAGACAGGAGCCAAGGAGTGGAGACAGGAGCCGTGCAGTGGAGACAGGAGCCGAATAGCGGAGACAGGAGCAAAGGAGCGAAAACAGGAGCCGAGCAGTGGAGACAGGAGCCAAAGAGTGGAGACAGGAGCCGAGCAGTGTAGACAGGAGCCAAGGAGCAGAAACAGGAACCAAGAAGCGAAGACAGGAGCCGAGCAGCGGAGAAAGGAGCCAAGCAGTGGAGACAGGAGTCATGGAAAGGAGACAAGAGCCGAGCAGTTGAGACAGTAGCCGAGCAGCGGAGACACGAGCCAAAGAGCGGAGACAGGAGCCGAGCAGCAGAGACAGGAGCCAAGCAGTGGAGACAGAAGCCAAGCAGCGGACATAGGAGCCAAGGAGCGGAGACAGGAGCCGAGCAGTGGAGACAGGAGCCAAGGAGCGGAGACAGGAGCCAAACAGCGGAGACAAGAACCAAGGAGTAGAGACAGGAGCTGAGCAGTGGAGACAGGAGCCGAGCAGCAGAGACAGGAGCCGAGTAGCGGAGACAGGAGCAAAGGAGCGAAAACAGGAGCCTAGCAGTGGAGACAGGAGCCAAAGAGTTGAGACAGGAGCCGAGCAGTGCAGACAGGAGCCAAGCAGCGAAGACAGGAGCCGAGCAGCTAAGAAAGGAGCCAAGCAGTGGAGACAGGAGTCATGGAAAGGAGACAATAGCCGAGCAGTTGAGACAGTAGGTGAGCAGCAGAGACAATAGTCAAAGAACGGAGACAGGAGCCCAGCAGCAGAGACAGGAGCCGAGCAGCCGAGACAGGAGCCAAGCAGCGGACACAGAAGCCAAGGAGCGAAGACAAGAGCCGAGCAGCGGAGACAAGAGCCGAGCAGCGGAGACAGAAGCCTTGCAGCGGAGACAGGAGCCGAGCAGCGGAGACAGGAACCAAGCAGCGGAGACAGGAGCCGAGCAGTGGAGACAGAAGCTGAGCAGCGGAGACAGGAGCCAAGGAGCGGAGACAGGAGTCAAGGAGTAGAAACAGAAGCCGAGCAGCAGAGACAGGAGCCAAAGAGCGTAGACAGGAGCCGAGCAGCGGAAAAAAGGAGCCAAAGAGCGAAGACAGGAGCCGAGCAGCGGAAACAGGAGCTGAGCAGCGGAGACAGGAGCCAAGGAGCAAAGACTGGAGCCGAGCAGCGGAGACAGGAGCCGAGCAGTAGAGACAGGAGCCGAGCAGCGGAGACAGGAGCCAAAAAGCGGCGAGAGGAGCCGAGAGGTGGAGACAGGAGCCGAGCAGCGGAGTCAGGAGCCAAGAAGCGGAGACAGGTGCTGAGCAGCTGAGAGAGGAGCCAAGGAACAGAGACTGGAGCCGAACAGTGGAGACAGGAGCCAAGCAGCGGAGTCAGGAGTCAAGGAGCGGCGACTGGAGCCGAACAGTGGAGACAGGAGCCAAGCAGCGGAGTCAGGAGTCAAGGAGCGGAGACAGGTGCTGAGCAGCTGAGAGAGGAGCCAAGGAACGGAGACAGGAGCCAAGGAGCGGAGACAGGAGCCGAGCAGTGGAGACAGGAGCCAAGAAGCGGAGACAGGAGCTGAGCAGCGAAGACAAGATCCGAGCAGCGGAGACAGGAGACGAGCAGCAGAGACAGGAGCCGAGCAGCGGAGACAGGAGCTGAGCAGCGGCGACAGGAGCCAAGGAGCAAAGACAGGAGCCGAGCAGCGGAGACAGAAGCCGAGCAGCAGAGACAGGAGCCAAAGAGCGTAGAAAGGAGCCGAGCAGCGGAGACAGGAGCCAAAGAGCGTAGACAGAAGCCGAGCAGCAGAGACAGGAGCCAAAGAGCGGAGACAGGAGCCGAGCAGTGGAGACAGGAGCCAAGGAGCGGAGACAGGAGCCAAGGAGTGGAGACAGGAGCTGAGCAGTGGAGACAGGAGCTGAACAGCGCAGACAGGAGCCAAGTAGCGGAGACAGGAGCAAAGGAGCGAAAACGGGAGCCTAATAGTGGAGACAGGAGCCAAAGAGTTGAGACAGGAGCCGAGCAGTGGAGACGGGAGCCAAACAGAGAAGACAGGAGCCGAGCAGCTAAGAAAGGAGCCAAGCAGTGGAGACAGGAGTCATGGAAAGGAGACAAGAGCCGAACAGTTGAGACAGTAGCCGAGCAACGGAGACAATAGCCAAAGAGCGGAGACAGGAGCCGAGCAGCAGAGACAGGAGCCGAGCAGCGGAGACAGGAGCCAAGCAGCGGACACAGGAGCCAAGGAGCGAAGACAGGAGCTGAGCAGCGGAGACGGAAGCCGAGCAGCGGAGACAGGAGCCGAGCAGTAGAGACAGGAGCCGAGCAGCGGAGACAGGAGCCAAAAAGCGGCGAGAGGAGCCGAGAGGTGGAGACAGGAGCCGAGCAGCGGAGTCAGGAGCCAAGGAGTGGAGACAGGTGCTGAGCAGCTGAGAGAGGAGCCAAGGAACAGAGACAGGAGCCAAGGAGCGGAGACAGGAGCCGAGCAGTGGAGACAGGAGCCAAGAAGCGGCGACTGGAGCCGAACAGTGGAGACAGGAGCCAAGCAGCGGAGTCAGGAGTCAAGGAGCGGAGACAGGTGCTGAGCAGCTGAGAGAGGAGCCAAGGAACGGAGACAGGAGCCAAGGAGCGGAGACAGGAGCCGAGCAGTGGAGACAGGAGCTGAGCAGCGAAGACAAGAGCCGAGCAGCGGAGACAGGAGACGAGCAGCAGAGACAGGAGCCGAGCAGCGGAGACAGGAGCTGAGCAGCGGCGACAGGAGCCAAGGAGCAAAGACAGAAGCCGAGCAGCAGAGACAGGAGCCAAAGAGCGTAGACAGGAGCTGAGCAGCGGACACAGGAGCTGAGCAGCAGAGACAGAAAAAAAGACAGGAACCGAGTAAAGGAGCAGAGCAGTGGACATAGAAGCCAAAGAGTGGAGACTGAAGCAGAGCAGCAGAGACAGGAGCAGAGGAGTGAAGACAGGAGCCAAAGAGCTGAGACAGGAGTCGAGTTGAGAAGACAGGAGCTGAGACATGGAGACAGGGCAACCTAGAGAGAGAGACTTGGACTGCTGGTTAGTCCCTCCTCCATGCTTTACACTGCAGCATTGATTGCTCAGCTACAAGTCTGAATATTATAAGTTTTAATTCTTTTAACTCCGACATTTGATAAACTTAATTCATAGGTCACAAAGCTGTAATCTGTATCCGGATCAGCTCCAGGGTCAGTCCGGCTTCGGGGAGGTGAGAGGCTCCGGTGCTCCCTCATCTCCCACAATGCATCGCTGCCATGTTATATGCAAATACTATGGAAATAATTCACAGCGATATCCAGCCGTTATCGGAGCCAGAGATTCAGAGCCATTATCTCCTGATATTTCTCACATTGATTTTCACATTTCCCTAAATAATAAATAATGAAATATTAATAATCTCCGTAACTTCACTTGTGACTGCAGAGTCCTCCATAAATAGGATCCGGTGATCACAGATCTCCTGCCCAGATGATCCTCAGTGGTCTGGGGTGCCGGCTTCAAACCTGCAGCTGTCTAGGGACAGAGTGGTTCAATTCCACCCTCTGGGCGCTCCGTGTCTCTGTCGTTCACATTTTGGGCAGAGTCTTTCATTATCACAGAATATCAAAATGTAACCTTTTATGACCAATGGGAAAAATGTAAGTTATGGTCGGATGCCGATTCCTGCAGCACGACATAGGTTTTTATTCAGGCTGATCCAGGGGTGGGATTCAGACAGATCTTAGGTTGTTACAATCACAATCTGCTCTCGAGACCGTGCAAGAAGATCCCTGATCCGGTGCTGTCTCTAAGGAGACGGCACAATCCTCCTACAGCAGGAGATCTGACTGTGCCGCCATCTGAGATCGTAGTCACTGCTGCACTTGCACCCTGCTCAGGAGCGACCTGACCGGTGAGAAATACTCACATAGCTTGCAGTCAGTGGAGACAAGAGCCGAGCAGCAGAGACAGGAGCCGAGGAGCAGAGACAGGAGCCGAGGAGCAGAGACAGGAACCGAGCAGCGGAGACAGGAGCCAAGGAGCGGAGACAGGAGCCGAAGAGCGGAGACAGGAGCCGAAGAGCGGAGACAGGAGCCAAGGAGCAGAGACAGGAGCCGAGCAGCGGAGACAGGAGCCAAGGAGCGGAGACAGGAGTCAAGGAGTGGAGACAGAAGCCGAGCAGCAGAGACAGGAGCTGAGCAGCGGAGACACGAGCCAAAGAGCAGAGAAAGGAGCCGAGCAGCAGAGACAGGAGCCGAGCAGCGGAGACAGGAGTCAAGGAGCGGAGACAGGAGTCAAGGAGTGGAAACAGAAGCCGAGCAGCAGAGACAGGAGCCGAGCAGCGGAGACACGAGCCAAAGAGCAGAGAAAGGAGCCGAGCAGCAGAGACAGGAGCCGAGCAGCGGAGACAGGAGCCGAGCAGCGGAGACAGGAGCCAAGGAGCGGAGACAGGAGTCAAGGAGTGGAGACAAGAGCCGAGCAGTTGAGACAGTAGCCGAGCAGCGGAGACACGAGCCAAAGAGCGGAGAAAGGAGCCGAGCAGCAGAGACAGAAGCCAAGCAGCGGAGACAGAAGCCAAGGAGCGGAGACAGGAGCTGAGCAGCGGAGACAGAAGCTGAGCAG
The DNA here is from genome assembly GCF_048569485.1 of Anomaloglossus baeobatrachus. Taxonomy (NCBI): domain Eukaryota; kingdom Metazoa; phylum Chordata; class Amphibia; order Anura; family Aromobatidae; genus Anomaloglossus; species Anomaloglossus baeobatrachus. Next base: position 18,078,600 of record NC_134358.1, on the reverse strand, counting down.
CGGAGACAAGAGCCGAGTAGCGGAGACAGGAGCCGAGCAGTGGAGACAGGAGCCAAGGAGCGGAGACAGGAGCTGAGCAGTGGAGACAGGAGCTGAGCAGCGCAGACAGGAGCCGAGTAGCGGAGACAGGAGCAAAGGAGCGAAAACGGGAGCCTAGTAGTGGAGACAGGAGCCAAGGAGTTGAGACAGGAGCCGAGCAGTGGAGACGGGAGCCAAACAGAGAAGACAGGAGCCGAGCAGCTAAGAAAGGAGCCAAGCAGTGGAGACAGGAGTCATGGAAAGGAGACAAGAGCCGAACAGTTGAGACAGTAGCCGAGCAGCGGAGTCAGGAGTCAAGGAGCGGAGACAGGTGCTGAGCAGCTGAGAGAGGAGCCAAGGAACGGAGACAGGAGCCAAGGAGCGGAGACAGGAGCCGAGCAGTGGAGACAGGAGCCAAGAAGCGGAGACAGGAGCTGAGCAGCGAAGACAAGAGCCGAGCAGCGGAGACAGGAGACGAGCAGCAGAGACAGGAGCTGAGCAGCGGCGACAGGAGCCAAGGAGCAAAGACAGGAGCCGAGCAGTGGAGACAGAAGCCGAGCAGCAGAGACAGGAGCCAAAGAGCGGAGACAGGAGCCGAGCAGCGGACACAGGAGCTGAGCAGCAGAGACAAAAAAAAAGACAGGGACCGAGTAAAGGAGCAGAGCAGTGGACATAGAAGCCAAAGAGTGGAGACTGAAGCAGAGCAGCAGAGACAGGAGCAGAGGAGTGAAGACAGGAGCCAAAGAGCTGAGACAGGAGTCGAGTTGAGAAGACAGGAGCTGAGAAATGGAGACAGGGCAACCTAGAGAGAGAGACTTGGACTGCTGGTTAGTCCCTCCTCCATGCTTTACACTGCAGCATTGCTTGCTCAGCTACAAGTCTGAATATTATAAGTTTTAATTCTTTTAACTCCGACATTTCCTAAACTTAATTCATAGGTCACAAAGCTGTAATCTGTATCCGGATCAGCTCCAGGGTCAGTCCGGCTCCGGGGAGGTGAGAGGCTCCGGTGCTCCCTCATCTCCCACAATGCATTGCTGCCATGTTATATGCAAATACTATGGAAATAATTCACAGCGATATCCAGCCGTTATCGGAGCCAGAGATTCAGAGCAATTATCTCCTGATATTTCTCACATTGATTTTCACATTTCCCTAAATAATAAATAATGAAATATTAATAATCTCCGTAACTTCACTTGTGACTGCAGAGTCCTCCATAAATAGGATCCGGTGATCACAGATCTCCTGCCCAGATGATCCTCAGTGGTCTGGGGTGCCGGCTTCAAACCTGCAGCTGTCTAGGGACAGAGTGGTTCAATTCCACCCTCTGGGCGCTCCGTGTCTCTGTCGTTCACATTTTGGGCAGAGTCTTTCATTATCACAGAATATCAAAATTTAACCTTTTATGACCAATGGGAAAAATGTAAGTTATGGTCGGATGCCGATTCCTGCAGCACGACATAGGTTTTTATTCAGGCTGATCCAGGGGTGGGATTCAGACAGATCTTCGGTTGTTACAATCACAATCTGCTCTCAGACCGTGCAAGAAGATCCCTGATCCGGTGCTGTCTCTAAGGAGACGGCACAATCCTCCTACAGCAGGAGATCTGACTGTGCCGCCATCTGAGATCGTAGTCACTGCTGCACTGCACCCTGCTCAGGAGCGACCTGACCGGTGACAAATACTCACATAGCTTGCAGTCAGTGGAGACAGGAGCCGAGCAGCGGAGACAGGAGCCGAGGAGCAGAGACAGGAGCCGAGGAGCAGAGACAGGAGCCGAGGAGCAGAGACAGGAACCGAGCAGCGGAGACAGGAGCCAAGGAGCGGAGACAGGAGCCGAGCAGCAAAGACAGGAGCCGAAGAGCGGAGACAAGAGCCAAGGAGCGGAGACAGGAGCCGAGCAGCGGAGACAGGAGCCGAGGAGCAGAGACAGGAGCCGAGGAGCAGAGACAGGAACCGAGCAGCGGAGACAGGAGCCAAGGAGCGGAGACAGGAGCCGAAGAGCGGAGACAGGAGCCGAGCAGCGGAGACAGGAGCCGAGCAGCGGAGACAGGAGCCGAGGAGCAGAGACAGGAGCCGGGGAGCAGAGACAGGAGCCGAGGAGCAGAGACAGGAACCGAGCAGCGGAGACAGGAGCCAAGGAGCGGAGACAGGAGCCGAGCAGCAAGGACAGGAGCCGAAGAGCGGAGACAAGAGCCAAGGAGCGGAGACAGGAGCCGAGCAGCGGAGACAGGAGCCGAGCAGTGGGGACAGGAGCCAAGGAGCGGAGACAGGAGTCAAGGAGTGGAAACAGAAGCCGAGCAGCAGAGACAGGAGCCGAGCAGCGGAGACACGAGCCAAAGAGCAGAGAAAGGAGCCGAGCAGCAGAGACAGGAGCCGAGCAGCGGAGACAGGAGCCGAGCAGCGGAGACAGGAGCCAAGGAGCGGAGACAGGAGTCAAGGAGTGGAGACAAGAGCCGAGCAGTTGAGACAGTAGCCGAGCAGCGGAGACACGAGCCAAAGAGCGGAGAAAAGAGCCGAGCAGCAGAGACAGGAGCCAAGCAGCGGAGACAGAAGCCAAGCAGCGGACACAGGAGCCAAGGAGCGGAGACAGGAGCTGAGCAGCGGAGACTGAAGCTGAGCAGCGGAGACAAGAGCCGAGCAGTGGAGACAGGAGCCAAGGAGCGGAGACAGGAGCCAAACAGCGGAGACAAGAACCAAGGAGTGGAGACAGGAGCTGAGCAGTGGAGACAGGAGCTGAGCAGCGCAGACAGGAGCCGAGTAGCGGAGACAGGAGCAAAGGAGCGAAAACGGGAGCCTAGTAGTGGAGACAGGAGCCAAAGAGTTGAGACAGGAGCCGAGCAGTGGAGACGGGAGCCAAACAGAGAAGACAGGAGCCGAGCAGCTAAGAAAGGAGCCAAGCAGTGGAGACAGGAGTCATGGAAAGGAGACAAGAGCCGAACAGTTGAGACAGTAGCCGAGCAGCGGAGATAATAGCCAAAGAGCGGAGACAGGAGCCGAGCAGCAGAGACAGGAGCCGAGCAGCGGAGACAGGAGCCAAGCAGCGGACACAGGAGCCAAGGAGCGAAGACAGGAGCTGAGCAGCGGAGACGGAAGCCGAGCAGCGGAGACAGGAGCCGAGCAGTAGAGACAGGAGCCGAGCAGCGGAGACAGGAGCCAAAAAGCGGCGAGAGGAGCCGAGGGGTGGAGACAGGAGCCGAGCAGCGGAGTCAGGAGCCAAGGAGTGGAGACAGGTGCTGAGCAGCTGAGAGAGGAGCCAAGGAACAGAGACAGGAGCCAAGGAGCGGAGACAGGAGCCGAGCAGTGGAGACAGGAGCCAAGAAGCAGCGACTGGAGCCGAACAGTGGAGACAGGAGCCAAGCAGCGGAGTCAGGAGTCAAGGAGCGGCGACTGGAGCCGAACAGTGGAGACAGGAGCCAAGCAGCGGAGTCAGGAGTCAAGGAGCGGAGACAGGTGCTGAGCAGCTGAGAGAGGAGCCAAGGAACGGAGACAGGAGCCAAGGAGCGGAGACAGGAGCCGAGCAGTGGAGACAGGAGCCAAGAAGTGGAGACAGGAGCTGAGCAGCGAAGACAAGAGCCGAGCAGCGGAGACAGGAGACGAACATCAGAGACAGGAGCCGAGCAGCGGAGACAGGAGCTGAGCAGCGGCGACAGGAGCCAAGGAGCAAAGACAGGAGACGAGCAGCGGAGACAGAAGCCGAGCAGCAGAGACAGGAGCCAAAGAGCGTAGACAGGAGCCAAGCAGCGGAGACAGGAGCCAAAGAGCGTAGACAGAAGCCGAGCAGCAGAGACAGGAGCCAAAGAGCGGCGACAGGAGCCGAGCAGTGGAGACAGGAGCCAAGGAGCGGAGACAGGAACCAAACAGCGGAGACAAGAACCAAGGAGTGGAGACAGGAGCTGAGCAGTGGAGACAGGAGCTGAACAGCGCAGACAGGAGCCAAGTAGCGGAGACAGGAGCAAAGGAGCGAAAACGGGAGCCTAGTAGTGGAGACAGGAGCCAAAGAGTTGAGACAGGAGCCGAGCAGTGGAGACGGGAGCCAAACAGAGAAGACAGGAGCCGAGCAGCTAAGAAAGGAGCCAAGCAGTGGAGACAGGAGTCATGGAAAGGAGACAAGAGCCGAACAGTTGAGACAGTAGCCGAGCAGCGGAGACAATAGCCAAAGAGCGGAGACAGGAGCCGAGCAGCAGAGACTGGAGCCGAGCAGCGGAGACAGGAGCCAAGCAGCGGACACAGGAGCCAAGGAGCGAAGACAGGAGCTGAGCAGCGGAGACGGAAGCCGAGCAGCGGAGACAGGAGCCGAGCAGTAGAGACAGGAGCCGAGCAGCGGAGACAGGAGCCAAAAAGCGGCGAGAGGAGCCGAGAGCTGGAGACAGGAGCCGAGCAGCGGAGTCAGGAGCCAAGGAGTGGAGACAGGTGCTGAGCAGCTGAGAGAGGAGCCAAGGAACAGAGACAGGAGCCAAGGAGCGGAGACAGGAGCCGAGCAGTGGAGACAGGAGCCAAGAAGCGGCGACTGGAGCCGAACAGTGGAGACAGGAGCCAAGCAGCGGAGTCAGGAGTAAAGGAGCGGAGACAGGTGCTGAGCAGCTGAGAGAGGAGCCAAGGAACGGAGACAGGAGCCAAGGAGCGGAGACAGGAGCCGAGCAGTGGAGACAGGAGCCAAGAAGCGGAGACAGGCGCTGAGCAGCGAAGACAAGAGCCGAGCAGCGGAGACAGGAGACGAGCAGCAGAGACAGGAGCCGAACAGCGGAGACAGGAGCTGAGCAGCGGCGACAGGAGCCAAGGAGCAAAGACAGGAGCCGAGCAGCGGAGACAGAAGCCGAGCAGCAGAGACAGGAGCCAAAGAGCGTAGACAGGAGACGAGCAGCGGAGACAGGAGCCAAAGAGCGGAGACAGGAGCCAAAGAGCGGAGACAGGAGCTGAGCAGCAGAGACAAAAAAAAAGACAGGGACCGAGTAAAGGAGAAAAGCAGTGGACATAGAAGCCAAAGAGTGGAGACTGAAGCAGAGCAGCAGAGACAGGAGCAGAGGAGTGAAGACAGGAGCCAAAGAGCTGAGACAGGAGTCGAGTTGAGAAGACAGGAGCTGAGACATGGAGACAGGGCAACCTAGAGAGAGAGACTTGGACTGCTGGTTAGTCCCTCCTCCATGCTTTACACTGCAGCATTGCTTGCTCAGCTACAAGTCTGAATATTATAAGTTTTAATTCTTTTAACTCCGACATTTCCTAAACTTAATTCATAGGTCACAAAGCTGTAATCTGTATCCGGATCAGCTCCAGGGTCAGTCCGGCTCCGGGGAGGTGAGAGGCTCCGGTGCTCCCTCATCTCCCACAATGCATCGCTGCCATGTTATATGCAAATACTATGGAAATGCTCCACAGCGATATCCAGCCGTTATCGGAGCCAGAGATTCAGAGCAATTATCTCCTGATATTTCTCACATTGATTTTCACATTTCCCTAAATAATAAATAATGAAATATTAATAATCTCCGTAACTTCACTTGTGACTGCAGAGTCCTCCATAAATAGGATCCGGTGATCACAGATCTCCTGCCCAGATGATCCTCAGTGGTCTGGGGTGCCGGCTTCAAACCTGCAGCTGTCTAGAGACAGAGTGGTTCAATTCCACCTTCTGGGCGCTCCGTGTCTCTGTCGTTCACATTTTGGGCAGAGTCTTTCATTATCACAGAATATCAAAATTTAACCTTTTATGACCAATGGGAAAAATGTAAGTTATGGTCAGATGCCGATTCCTGCAGCACGACATAGGTTTTTATTCAGGCTGATCCAGGGGTGGGATTCAGACAGATCTTAGGTTGTTACAATCACAATCTGCTCTCAGACCGTGCAAGAAGATCCCTGATCCGGTGCTGTCTCTAAGGAGACGGCACAATCCTCCTACAGCAGGAGATCTGACTGTGCCGCCATCTGAGATCGTAGTCACTGCTGCACTGCACCCTGCTCAGGAGCGACCTGACCGGTGAGAAATACTCACATAGCTTGCAGTCAGTGGAGACAAGAGCCGAGCAGCGGAGACAGGAGCCGAGGAGCAGAGACAGGAGCCGAGGAGCAGAGACAGGAGCCGAGGAGCAGAGACAGGAACCGAGCAGCGGAGACAGGAGCCAAGGAGCGGAGACAGGAGCCGAGCAGCAAGGACAGGAGCCGAAGAGCGGAGACAAGAGCCAAGGAGCGGAGACAGGAGCCGAGCAGCGGAGACAGGAGCCGAGCAGTGGGGACAGGAGCCAAGGAGCGGAGACAGGAGTCAAGGAGTGGAAACAGAAGCCGAGCAGCAGAGACAGGAGCCGAGCAGCGGAGACACGAGCCAAAGAGCAGAGAAAGGAGCCGAGCAGCAGAGACAGGAGCCGAGCAGCGGAGACAGGAGCCGAGCAGCGGAGACAGGAGCCAAGGAGCGGAGACAGGAGTCAAGGAGTGGAGACAAGAGCCGAGCAGTTGAGACAGTAGCCGAGCAGCGGAGACACGAGCCAAAGAGCGGAGAAAAGAGCCGAGCAGCAGAGACAGGAGCCAAGCAGCGGAGACAGAAGCCAAGCAGCGGACACAGGAGCCAAGGAGCGGAGACAGGAGCTGAGCAGCGGAGACTGAAGCTGAGCAGCGGAGACAAGAGCCGAGTAGCGGAGACAGGAGCCGAGCAGTGGAGACAGGAGCCAAGGAGCGGAGACAGGAGCCAAACAGCGGAGACAAGAACCAAGGAGTGGAGACAGGAGCTGAGCAGTGGAGACAGGAGCTGAGCAGCGCAGACAGGAGCCGAGTAGCGGAGACAGGAGCAAAGGAGCGAAAACGGGAGCCTAGTAGTGGAGACAGGAGCCAAAGAGTTGAGACAGGAGCCGAGCAGTGGAGACGGGAGCCAAACAGAGAAGACAGGAGCCGAGCAGCTAAGAAAGGAGCCAAGCAGTGGAGACAGGAGTCATGGAAAGGAGACAAGAGCCGAACAGTTGAGACAGTAGCCGAGCAGCGGAGATAATAGCCAAAGAGCGGAGACAGGAGCCGAGCAGCAGAGACAGGAGCCGAGCAGCGGAGACAGGAGCCAAGCAGCGGACACAGGAGCCAAGGAGCGAAGACAGGAGCTGAGCAGCGGAGACGGAAGCCGAGCAGCGGAGACAGGAGCCGAGCAGTAGAGACAGGAGCCGAGCAGCGGAGACAGGAGCCAAAAAGCGGCGAGAGGAGCCGAGAGGTGGAGACAGGAGCCGAGCAGCGGAGTCAGGAGCCAAGGAGTGGAGACAGGTGCTGAGCAGCTGAGAGAGGAGCCAAGGAACAGAGACAGGAGCCAAGGAGCGGAGACAGGAGCCGAGCAGTGGAGACAGGAGCCAAGAAGCAGCGACTGGAGCCGAACAGTGGAGACAGGAGCCAAGCAGCGGAGTCAGGAGTCAAGGAGCGGCGACTGGAGCCGAACAGTGGAGACAGGAGCCAAGCAGCGGAGTCAGGAGTCAAGGAGCGGAGACAGGTGCTGAGCAGCTGAGAGAGGAGCCAAGTAACGGAGACAGGAGCCAAGGAGCGGAGACAGGAGCCGAGCAGTGGAGACAGGAGCCAAGAAGTGGAGACAGGAGCTGAGCAGCGAAGACAAGAGCCGAGCAGCGGAGACAGGAGACGAGCAGCAGAGACAGGAGCCGAGCAGCGGAGACAGGAGCTGAGCAGCGGCGACAGGAGCCAAGGAGCAAAGACAGGAGACGAGCAGCGGAGACAGAAGCCGAGCAGCAGAGACAGGAGCCAAAGAGCGTAGACAGGAGCCAAGCAGCGGAGACAGGAGCCAAAGAGCGTAGACAGAAGCCGAGCAGCAGAGACAGGAGCCAAAGAGCGGCGACAGGAGCCGAGCAGTGGAGACAGGAGCCAAGGAGCGGAGACAGGAACCAAACAGCGGAGACAAGAACCAAGGAGTGGAGACAGGAGCTGAGCAGTGGAGACAGGAGCTGAACAGCGCAGACAGGAGCCAAGTAGCGGAGACAGGAGCAAAGGAGCGAAAACGGGAGCCTAGTAGTGGAGACAGGAGCCAAAGAGTTGAGACAGGAGCCGAGCAGTGGAGACGGGAGCCAAACAGAGAAGACAGGAGCCGAGCAGCTAAGAAAGGAGCCAAGCAGTGGAGACAGGAGTCATGGAAAGGAGACAAGAGCCGAACAGTTGAGACAGTAGCCGAGCAGCGGAGACAATAGCCAAAGAGCGGAGACAGGAGCCGAGCAGCAGAGACTGGAGCCGAGCAGCGGAGACAGGAGCCAAGCAGCGGACACAGGAGCCAAGGAGCGAAGACAGGAGCTGAGCAGCGGAGACGGAAGCCGAGCAGCGGAGACAGGAGCCGAGCAGTAGAGACAGGAGCCGAGCAGCGGAGACAGGAGCCAAAAAGCGGCGAGAGGAGCCGAGAGCTGGAGACAGGAGCCGAGCAGCGGAGTCAGGAGCCAAGGAGTGGAGACAGGTGCTGAGCAGCTGAGAGAGGAGCCAAGGAACAGAGACAGGAGCCAAGGAGCGGAGACAGGAGCCGAGCAGTGGAGACAGGAGCCAAGAAGCGGCGACTGGAGCCGAACAGTGGAGACAGGAGCCAAGCAGCGGAGTCAGGAGTAAAGGAGCGGAGACAGGTGCTGAGCAGCTGAGAGAGGAGCCAAGGAACGGAGACAGGAGCCAAGGAGCGGAGACAGGAGCCGAGCAGTGGAGACAGGAGCCAAGAAGCGGAGACAGGAGCTGAGCAGCGAAGACAAGAGCCGAGCAGCGGAGACAGGAGACGAGCAGCAGAGACAGGAGCCGAACAGCGGAGACAGGAGCTGAGCAGCGGCGACAGGAGCCAAGGAGCAAAGACAGGAGCCGAGCAGCGGAGACAGAAGCCGAGCAGCAGAGACAGGAGCCAAAGAGCGTAGAAAGGAGCCGAGCAGCGGAGACAGGAGCCAAAGAGCGGAGACAGGAGCCAAAGAGCGGAGACAGGAGCTGAGCAGCAGAGACAAAAAAAAAGACAGGGACCGAGTAAAGGAGAAAAGCAGTGGACATAGAAGCCAAAGAGTGGAGACTGAAGCAGAGCAGCAGAGACAGGAGCAGAGGAGTGAAGACAGGAGCCAAAGAGCTGAGACAGGAGTGGAGTTGAGAAGACAGGAGCTGAGAAAGGGAGACAGGGCAACCTAGAGAGAGAGACTTGGACTGCTGGTTAGTCCCTCCTCCATGCTTTACACTGCAGCATTGCTTGCTCAGCTACAAGTCTGAATATTATAAGTTTTAATTCTTTTAACTACGACATTTTCTAAACTTAATTCATAGGTCACAAAGCTGTAATCTGTATCCGGATCAGCTCCAGGGTCAGTCCGGCTCCGGGGAGGTGAGAGGCTCCGGTGCTCCCTCATCTCCCACAATGCATCGCTGCCATGTTATATGCAAATACTATGGAAATGCTCCACAGCGATATCCAGCCGTTATCGGAGCCAGAGATTCAGAGCCATTATCTACTGATATTTCTCACATTGATTTTCACATTTCCCTAAATAATAAATAATGAAATATTAATAATCTCCGTAACTTCACTTGTGACTGCAGAGTCCTCCATAAATAGGATCCGGTGATCACAGATCTCCTGCCCAGATGATCCTCAGTGGTCTGGGGTGCCGGCTTCAAACCTGCAGCTGTCTAGGGACAGAGTGGTTCAATTCCACCCTCTGGGCGCTCCGTGTCTCTGTCGTTCACATTTTGGGCAGAGTCTTTCATTATCACAGAATATCAAAATTTAACCTTTTATGACCAATGGGAAAAATGTAAGTTATGGTCGGATGCCGATTCCTGCAGCACGACATAGGTTTTTATTCAGGCTGATCCAGGGGTGGGATTCAGACAGATCTTAGGTTGTTACAATCACAATCTGCTCTCAGACCGTGCAAGAAGATCCCTGATCCGGTGCTGTCTGTAAGGAGACGGCACAATCCTCCTACAGCAGGAGATCTGACTGTGCCGCCATCTGAGATCGTAGTCACTGCTGCACTGCACCCTGCTCAGGAGCGACCTGACCGGTGAGAAATACTCACATAGCTTGCAGTCAGTGGAGACAAGAGCCGAGGAGCGGAGACAGGATCCGAGGAGCAGAGACAGGAGCCGAGGAGCAGAGACAGGAACCGAGCAGCGGAGACAGGAGCCAAGGAGCGGAGACAGGAGCCGAGCAGCAAAGACAGGAGCCGAAGAGCGGAGACAGGAGCCAAGCAGCGGAGACAGGAGCCGAGCAGCGGAGACAGGAGCCGAGCAGTGGAGACAGGAGCCAAGGAGCGGAGACAGGAGCCGAGCAGCGGAGACAGGAGCCGAGCAGCGGAGACAGGAGCCAAGGAGCGGAGACAGGAGTCAAGGAGTGGAGACAGAAGCCGAGCAGCAGAGACAGGAGCTGAGCAGCGGAGACACGAGCCAAAGAGCAGAGAAAGGAGCCGAGCAGCAGAGACAGGAGCCGAGCAGCGGAGACAGGAGCCGAGCAGCGGAGACAGGAGTCAAGGAGTGGAGACAAGAGCCGAGCAGTTGAGACAGTAGCCGAGCAGCGGAGACACGAGTCAAAGAGCGGAGAAAGGAGCCGAGCAGCAGAGACAGGAGCCAAGCAGCGGAGACAGAAGCCAAGCAGTGGACACAGGAGCCAAGGAGCGGAGACAGGAGCTGAGCAGCGGAGACAGAAGCTGAGCAGCGGAGACAGAAGCCGAGTAGCGGAGACAGGAGCCAAGGAGCGGAGACAGGAGCCAAACAGTGGAGACAAGAACCAAGGAGTGGAGACAGGAGCTGAGCAGCGCAGACAGGAGCCGAGTAGCGGAGACAGGAGCAAAGGAGCGAAAACGGGAGCCTAGTAGTGGAGACAGGAGCCAAGGAGTTGAGACAGGAGCCGAGCAGTGTAGACAGGAGCCGAGCAGTGGAGACGGGAGCCAAACAGAGAAGACAGGAGCCGAGCAGCTAAGAAAGGAGCCAAGCAGTGGAGACAGGAGTCATGGAAAGGAGACAAGAGCCGAACAGTGGAGACAGGAGCCGAGCAGCGGAGTCAGGAGTCAAGGAGCGGAGACAGGTGCTGAGCAGCTGAGAGAGGAGCCAAGGAACGGAGACAGGAGCCAAGGAGCGGAGACAGGAGCCGAGCAGTGGAGACAGGAGCCAAGAAGCGGAGACAGGAGCTGAGCAGCGAAGACAAGAGCCGAGCAGCGGAGACAGGAGACGAGCAGCAGAGACAGGAGCCGAGCAGCGTAGACAGGAGCTGAGCAGCGGCGACAGGAGCCAAGGAGCAAAGACAGGAGCCGAGCAGCGGAGACAGAAGCCGAACAGCAGAGACAGGAGCCAAAGAGCGGAGACAGGAGCCGAGCAGCGGACACAGGAGCTGAGCAGCAGAGACAAAAAAAAGACAGGGACCGAGTAAAGGAGCAGAGCAGTGGACATAGAAGTTAAAGAGTGGAGACTGAAGCAGAGCAGCAGAGACAGGAGCAGAGGAGTGAAGACAGGAGCCAAAGAGCTGAGACAGGAGTCGAGTTGAGAAGACAGGAGCTGAGACATGGAGACAGGGCAACCTAGAGAGAGAGACTTGGACTGCTGGTTAGTCCCTCCTCCATGCTTTACACTGCAGCATTGCTTGCTCAGCTACAAGTCTGAATATTATAAGTTTTAATTCTTTTAACTCCGACATTTCCTAAACTTAATTCATAGGTCACAAAGCTGTAATCTGTATCCGGATCAGCTCCAGGGTCAGTCCGGCTCCGGGGAGGTGAGAGGCTCCGGTGCTCCCTCATCTCCCACAATGCATTGCTGTCGTCTTATATGCAGATACTATGGAAATGCTCCACAGCGATATCCAGCCGTGATCGGAGCCAGAGATTCAGAGCCATTATCTACTGATATTTCTCACATTGATTTTCACATTTCCCTAAATAATAAATAATGAAATATTAATAATCTCCGTAACTTCACTTGTGACTGCAGAGTCCTCCATAAATAGGATCCGGTGATCACAGATCTCCTGCCCAGATGATCCTCAGTGGTCTGGGGTGCCGGCTTCAAACCTGCAGCTGTCTAGGGACAGAGTGGTTCAATTCCACCCTCTGGGCGCTCCGTGTCTCTGTCGTTCACATTTTGGGCAGAGTCTTTCATTATCACAGAATATCAAAATTTAACCTTTTATGACCAATGGGAAAAATGTAAGTTATGGTCGGATGCCGATTCCTGCAGCACGACATAGGTTTTTATTCAGGCTGATCCAGGGGTGGGATTCAGACAGATCTTCGGTTGTTACAATCACAATCTGCTCTCAGACCGTGCAAGAAGATCCCTGATCCGGTGCTGCCTCTAAGGAGACGGCACAATCCTCCTACAGCAGGAGATCTGACTGTGCCGCCATCTGAGATCGTAGTCACTGCTGCACTGCACCCTGCTCAGGAGCGACCTGACCGGTGACAAATACTCACATAGCTTGCAGTCAGTGGAGACAAGAGCCGAGCAGCAGAGACAGGAGCCGAGGAGCAGAGACAGGAGCCGAGGAGCAGAGACAGGAACCGAGCAGCGGAGACAGGAGCCAAGGAGCGGAGACAGGAGCCGAAGAGCGGAGACAGGAGCCGAAGAGCGGAGACAGGAGCCAAGGAGCAGAGACAGGAGCCGAGCAGCGGAGACAGGAGCCAAGGAGCGGAGACAGGAGTCAAGGAGTGGAGACAGAAGCCGAGCAGCAAAGACAGGAGCCGAAGAGCGGAGACAAGAGCCAAGGAGCGGAGACAGGAGCCGAGCAGCAAAGACAGGAGCCGAAGAGCGGAGACAAGAGCCAAGGAGCGGAGACAGGAGCCGAGCAGCGGAGACAGGAGCCGAGGAGCGGAGACAGGAGTCAAGGAGTGGAGACAGAAGCCGAGCAGCAGAGACAGGAGCCGAGCAGCGGAGACACGAGCCAAAGAGCAGAGAAAGGAGCCGAGCAGCAGAGACAGGAGCCGAGCAGCGGAGACAGGAGCCGAGCAGCGGAGACAGGAGCCAAGGAGCGGAGAAAGGAGCTGAGCAGCGGAGACAGAAGCTGAGCAGCGGAGACAGAAGCCAAGCAGCGGACACAGGAGCCAAGGAGCGGAGACAGGAGCCAAGGAGCGGAGACAAGAGCCGAGTAGCGGAGACAGGAGCCGAGCAGTGGAGACAGGAGCCAAGGAGCGGAGACAGGAGCTGAGCAGTGGAGACAGGAGCTGAGCAGCGCAGACAGGAGCCGAGTAGCGGAGACAGGAGCAAAGGAGCGAAAACGGGAGCCTAGTAGTGGAGACAGGAGCCAAGGAGTTGAGACAGGAGCCGAGCAGTGGAGACGGGAGCCAAACAGAGAAGACAGGAGCCGAGCAGCTAAGAAAGGAGCCAAGCAGTGGAGACAGGAGTCATGGAAAGGAGACAAGAGCCGAACAGTTGAGACAGTAGCCGAGCAGCGGAGTCAGGAGTCAAGGAGCGGAGACAGGTGCTGAGCAGCTGAGAGAGGAGCCAAGGAACGGAGACAGGAGCCAAGGAGCGGAGACAGGAGCCGAGCAGTGGAGACAGGAGCCAAGAAGCGGAGACAGGAGCTGAGCAGCGAAGACAAGAGCCGAGCAGCGGAGACAGGAGACGAGCAGCAGAGACAGGAGCCGAGCAGCGGAGACAGGAGCTGAGCAGCGGCGACAGGAGCCAAGGAGCAAAGACAGGAGCCGAGCAGCGGAGACAGAAGCCGAGCAGCAGAGACAGGAGCCAAAGAGCGGAGACAGGAGCCGAGCAGCGGACACAGGAGCTGAGCAGCAGAGACAAAAAAAAAGACAGGGACCGAGTAAAGGAGCAGAGCAGTGGACATAGAAGCCAAAGAGTGGAGACTGAAGCAGAGCAGCAGAGACAGGAGCAGAGGAGTGAAGACAGGAGCCAAAGAGCTGAGACAGGAGGCGAGTTGAGAAGACAGGAGCTGAGACATGGAGACAGGGCAACTCAGAGAGAGAGACTTGGACTGCTGGTTAGTCCCTCCTCCATGCTTTACACTGCAGCATTGCTTGCTCAGCTACAAGTCTGAATATTATAAGTTTTAATTCTTTTAACTACGACATTTCCTAAACTTAATTCATAGGTCACAAAGCTGTAATCTGTATCCGGATCAGCTCCAGGGTCAGTCCGGCTCCGGGGAGGTGAGAGGCTCCGGTGCTCCCTCATCTCCCACAATGCATTGCTGCCATGTTATATGCAAATACTATGGAAATGCTCCACAGCGATATCCAGCCGTTATCGGAGCCAGAGATTCAGAGCCATTATCTACTGATATTTCTCACATTGATTTTCACATTTCCCTAAATAATAAATAATGAAATATTAATAATCTCCGTAACTTCACTTGTGACTGCAGAGTCGTCCATAAATAGGATCCGGTGATCACAGATCTCCTGCCCAGATGATACTCAGTGGTCTGGGGTGCCGGCTTCACACCTGCAGCTGTCTAGGGACAGAGGGGTTCAATTCCACCCTCTGGGCGCTCCGTGTCTCTGTCGTTCACATTTTGGGCAGAGTCTTTCATTATCACAGAATATCAAAATTTAACCTTTTATGACCAATGGGAAAAATGTAAGTTATGGTCGGATGCCGATTCCTGCAGCACGACATAGGTTTTTATTCAGGCTGATCCAGGGGTGGGATTCAGACAGATCTTAGGTTGTTACAATCACAATCTGCTCTCAGACCGTGCAAGAAGATCCCTGATCCGGTGCTGTCTCTAAGGAGACGGCACAATCCTCCTACAGCAGGAGATCTGACTGTGCCGCCATCTGAGATCGTAGTCACTGCTGCACTGCACCCTGCTCAGGAGCGACCTGACCGGTGAGAAATACTCACATAGCTTGCAGTCAGTGGAGACAGGAGCCGAGCAGTGGAGACAGGAGCCGAGGAGCAGAGACAGGAGCCGAGGAGCAGAGACAGGAGCCGAGGAGCAGAGACAGGAACCGAGCAGCGGAGACAAGAGCCGAGGAGCAGAAACAGGAGTCAAACAGCGGAGACAGGAGCCGAGCAGCGGAGACAGGAGCTGAGCAGCGGAGACAGGAGCCGAGCAGCGGAGACAGGAGCCGAGCAGCGGAGACAGGAGCTGAGCAGTGGAGACAGGAGCCAAGGAGCGGCGACAGGAGCTGAACAGTGGAGACAGGAGCCAAGCAGCGGAGTCAGGAGCCAAGGAGCGAAGACAGGAGCCGAGCAGTGGAGACAGTATCCAAGAAGTGGAGACAGGAGCTGAGCAGCGAAGTCAGGAGCCGAGCAGCGGAGATAGGAGACGAGCAGCAGAGACAGGAGCCGAGCAGCAGAGACAGGAGCCGAGCAGTGGAGACAGGAGCCGAGCAGTGGAGACAGGAGCCGAGCAGCAGAGACAGAAACAGAGACAGGAACCGAGTAAAGTAGCAGAGCAGTGGACATAGAAGCCCAAGAGTGGAGACTGAAGCAGAGTAGCAGAGACAGGAGCCGAGGAGCAGAGACAGGAGCCAAGGAGCGGAGACAGGAGCCAAGGAGCGGAGACAGGAGCCGAGCAGCGGAGACAGGAGCCAAGGAGCGGAGACAGGAGCCGAGCAGCTTAGCCAGAAGCCGAGCAGTGGAGACAAGAGCCAATCAGTCTAGCTAGGAGTTGAGCAGCGGCGATAGGAGCTGAGCAGTGCAGTCTGGAGCCGAGCAGCGGAGACAGGAGATGAGTAGCAGAGAAAAGAATTGAGTATCGGAGACAGAAGTAAAACATTTGAGCAGCAGAGAGAGGAGCTGAGTAGTAGAGACCGCAGAAGATGCGTAATCTGAGGAGCAGTAGCAGAGAAATGAAGACAGGGGCAGAGACAGGAGTCGAGGAGTGGTGATTGAAGCTGAACAGCCTAGCCAAAAGCTGTGCAAAAGAGACATGAGCCAAGCAGTAGAAACAGGAGTTGAGAACAGGAGACAGAAGCCGAGAAGCCAAACCAGAAGCCGAGCAGTAGAGACAGGAGCTGAGCAGCAGAGACCAGAGCCAAGCAGTGGAGACAAGAGCTAATCAGCCTAGCCAGGAGTCGAGCAGTGGAGGCAGGAGCTGAGCAGAGGAATCTGTAGCCGAGCAGCGGAGTCTGTAGCCGAGCAGCAAAGACAGGAGATGAGTAGCAGAGAAAGACTTGAGTATCAGAGACAGAAGCAAAGCAGTTGAGCAGCAGAGAGAGGAGCTGAGTAGTGGAGACCTGAGCCGAGCAGCAGAGACAGAAGCCATGCAGCAAACACAGAAGCTGAGAAGCAGGGACAAGAGCAGACAAATGATGACAGGATTTGAGCAGCGGTGACAAGAGTCGAGGGGTGGTGAAAGAAGCCGAGCAGTGGAGACAGGAGCTGAACAGCCTAGTCAGAAGGCAAGCAGAAGAGAAAGGAGCCGAGCAGCAGAAACTGGAGTTCAGAAGAAAAGTTAGAAGCCGAGTAGCAGAGACAACAGCTGAGCAGAGGAGACAGGAGCCGAGCAGCCGAGCCAGAAACTGAGCACTTGGGACAGAAGCCGACCAGTGAAGACTGGAGCTAAGCAGCCTAGTGAGAAGCTGAGCAGCAGAGACCAGAGCAGAAGCGACAGGAGTTGAGCAGCCCAACCAGGAGTGGAGATAGGAGCTGAGCAGCAGAGACAGGAGCCGTGCATTTCTAATGTGGGTGAATAGATTCCCCAGTGTTAGGTTTTAGTTTGTGGAACTGACCTGATTAGGCTGCTGAGCTGAGAAGAAATGTGTATTGACATCAAACCATCCTGAAATTCATCTAAAAGAGAGGGAGGGCGTCTTGTACTGCTGGTTAGTCCGTCCTCCATGCTTTACACTGCAGCATTGCTTGCTCAGCTACAAGTCTGAACATTATGAGATTTTTGACATTCCCTGACCGCAGATCACAGGTCACACAGGTGTAACCTGTATCCGGATCTCACTGCGAGCTCCAGGGTCAGTCCGGCACCGGGGAGGTGAGAGGCTCCGGTGCTCCCTCATCTCCCACAATGCATTGCTGCTGTGTTATATGCAGATACTATGGAAATGCTCCACAGCGATATCCAGCCGTGATCGGAGCCAGAGATTCAGAGCAATTATCTACTGATATTTCTTACATTGATTTTCACATTTCCCTAAATAATAAATAATGAAATATTAATAATGTCCGTAACTTCACTTGTGACTGCAGAGTCCTCCATAAATAGGATCCGGTGATCACAGATCTCCTGCCCAGATGATCCTCAGTGGTCTGGGGTGCCGGCTTCACACCTGCAGCTGTCTAGGGACAGAGGGGTTCAATTCCACCCTCTGGGCGCTCCGTGTCTCTGTCACATTTTGGGCGGAGTCTTACTTTATAGTGTAATTTCAAGAAACCTTTTATGACCAATTATAAAAATGTAAGTTCTGGTCGGATGACGATTCCCGCACCATGATGTAGTTTTTTCATCAGGCCGATCCAGGGGTGGTTCAGCTGGACCCGGTTCTTATGTTGTTATTATCATAACCAGTTCGCAGAAATGGCAAGAAGAAGAAGATCCCCGATCCGGAGCTGTCTGTAAGGAGACGGCACAATCCTCCTGCAGCAACGCTGATTGACGTAGTAGTCACTGCTGCAGAAGATCAGCAGAGACCAGAGTCAAGTCACGGAGCCGAGCAGCGGAGTCAGAAGCCAAGCAGCAGAGAAAGGGCCGAACAGTGGAGAAAAGATCTAAACAGTAGAGACAGGAGCTGAGCAGCAGTGCCAGAAGCTTAGAAGCAGAGGGAGGAGCTGAGCAGCAGAGACAGGTGCCAAGTAGCGGAAACAGGAGACGACTAGCAGAGACAGGAACCGAGCAGCAGAGACAGGAGCCAAGTAGCGGAAACAGGAGATGATTAGCAGAGACAGGAACCGAGCAGCAGAGACAGGAGCCAAGTAGCGGAAACAGGAGACGACTAGCAGAGACAAGAGCCAAGTAGCGGAGACAGGAGCCAAGCAGCAGAGTCAGGAGCCGAGCAGCAGAGACAGGAGCCGAGCAGCGGAGACAGGAGCCCAGTAGCGGAGACAGGAGCCGAGCATCAGAGACAGGAGCCGAGCATCAGAGACAGGAGCCAAGTAGTAGGAACAGGAGGCAAGCAGCAGAGACAGGAGCCAAGTAGCGGAGACAGGAGCCGAGCAGCAGAGACAGGAGCCGAGCAGCAGAGACAGGAGCCGAGCAGCAGAGACAGGAGCTGAGCAGCAGACATTGATTCCATGTGCACCACGCTAATGAGGGTGGAAGGCCGATCATCCTTTATATATTAGTTAGTAAACCTGACCTTGTTATTAGTGGCTCCTGAGCTCAGTAGAATTGTGTATTGACATCAAAACGTCTTGAAAATCATATTCGAGAGAGAGAATGGTTTGGGCTGGAGTTTTGTCCGTCCTCCATGCTTTACACTACAGCGTTGCTTCCTCAGCTACAAGTCTGAACATTCTAATTTTACTCTTTTCCCTAAACATAGTTTTCAGGTCACAAAGCTGTACTCTGTACCCAGATTTCACTATGCGCTCCGGGGTCAGTCCGGCATTCGTCGGATGCCGATTCCTGCACCCAGTTGTAGTTTTTCATCAGGTTGATCCAGCAAGAAGAAGCAGAGCCCGATCCGGTGCGGTCTCTATATGGACGGCCACTATCTGAGGCCTCCTTCACACATCCGTGTCTCCGGTACGTGTGACGCCCGTTTTCTCACGTACTGGAGACACGGACATACGTACACCCATTAAAGTCAACAGGTCCGTGCACACATCCGTGTTTTGACATTGGCCGTGTGTACGTATTCTCCACACGGTGACGTCCGTTTTCTGTCAGCAGCACGGATGCTACACGGACCCCACACTGATGTGATTAGTGACACGTGTCGGAGAAACCACAGGTCACATAAAATTAATTGTCTCTTCAGGGAGGGAGGAGACGAGCTCTAGCGCCACCTATTAGAAATAGTAATCCTAAATCCTAAATAGGATTGCTACTTCCAATAGGTGGCGCTAGAGCTCGTCTCCTCCCTCCCTGAAGAGACAATTTGTATATTTCCCAGAGGAGCATTGCAGCTGTAAGTCTCCTCACCGGCAGCCAGACTGGTGTCAGTCTCCGCAAGGAGAAATGTTATCCCCTTAGACCCCGCTATAGCTTCTCATACAGCCAGATCAGATCTCATACTTTGCACTGATGAGGGGTAATTACCGTGAAACACCGTGTCTGTAAACTGAGGTTCTGATCTGGTATAAATCCTAAGTCACATGACAAGGCTTGTTAAAGAGTCACTTTTGACTTTTAGGATTGTTACTTCTAATACATGGCAGTATCTGGGTGTCACACATATAGCGTAGGGACAGCACACAAAGAGCACACACACCTTCACCATGGACTTGTGAAAGAGGCCTGAGAGATAGCATTCACTACTGCACTGTAGTCAGCAGAGAAGGGAGGCGAGTCACGGAGCCGAGAGCCATGCGCAGGAGTCAGAAGGAAAGTAGCAGAGCCAGAAGCCAAGCAACAGCCAGGAGCGGAGCAGCAGAGCCAGGAGCGGAGCAGCGGAGACAGGAGCGGAGTAGCGGAGACAGGAGCGGAGCAGCGGAGATAGGAGCGGAGCAGCGGAGACAGGAGCGGAGCAGCGGAGACAAGAGCAGAGCAGCGGAGCCAGGAGCGGAGCAGCAGAGCCAGGAGCGGAGCAGCAGAGACAGGAGCGGAGCAGCGGAGACAGGAGCGGAGCAGCGGAGACAGGAGCGGAGCAGCGGAGACAGGAGCGGAGCAGCGGAGACAGGAGCGGAGCAGCGGAGACAGGAGCGGAGCAGCGGAGACAGGAGCGGAGCAGCAGAGCCAGGAGCGGAGCAGCGGAGACAGGAGCGGAGCAGCAGAGCCAGGAGCGGAGCAGTGGAGACAGGAGCGGAGCAGCGGAGACAGGAGCGGAGCAGCGGAGCCAGGAGCAGAGCAGTGGAGACAGGAGAGGAGCAGCAGAGCCAGGAGCGGAGCAGCGGAGACAGGAGCGGAGCAGCGGAGACAGGAGCGGAGCAGCGGAGACAGGAGCGGAGCAGCGGACACAGGAGCGGAGCAGCGGAGACAGGAGCGGAGCAGTGGAGACAGGAGCAGAGCAGTGGAGGCAGGAGCAGAGCAGTGGAGACAGGAGCAGAGCAGTGGAGGCAGGAGCAGAGCAGTGGAGACAGGAGCAGAGCAGTGGAGACAGGAGCGGAGCAGTGGAGACAGGAGCGGAGCAGCAGAGCCAGGAGCGGAGCAGCGGAGACAAGAGCAGAGCAGCGGAGCCAGGAGCGGAGCAGCGGAGCCAGGAGCGGAGCAGCGGAGACAGGAGCGGAGCAGTGGAGACAAGAGCAGAGCAGCGGAGCCAGGAGCGGAGCAGCGGAGCCAGGAGCGGAGCAGCGGAGACAGGAGCGGAGCAGCAGAGCCAGGAGCGGAGCAGCGGAGACAGGAGCGGAGCAGTGGAGACAAGAGCAGAGCAGCGGAGCCAGGAGCGGAGCAGTGGAGATAGGAGCAGAGCAGTGGAGACAGGAGTGGAGCAGCAGAGCCAGGAGCAGAGCAGTGGAGACAGGAGCGGAGCAGCAGAGCCAGGAGCGGAGCAGCGGAGACAGGAGCAGAGCAGTGAAGACAGGAGCAGAGCAGTGGAGACAGGAGCAGATCAGTGGAGACAGGAGCAGAGCAGTGGAGACAGGGGCAGAGCAGCGGAGCTAGGAGCAGAGCAGTGGAGACAGGAGCAGAGCCAGGAGCAGAGCAACGGAGCCAGGGGCAGAGCAGTGGATACAGGAGCGGAGCAGTGGAGACAGGAGCAAAGCAGTGGAGACCGGAGCAGAGCAGTGGAGACAGGAGCAGAGCAGTGGAGACAGGAGCAGAGCAGTGGAGACAGGAGCGGAGCAGCGGAGATAGAAGCAGAGCAGCGGAGACAGGAGCAGAGCAGCAGAGCCAGGAGCAGAGCCAGGAGCGGTGCAGTGGAGGCAGAAGCTGAACATTTCTAATGCGGGAGAATAGATCTGCTGATATTAGGTTTTGGTTAGTGAACATTACCTGATTATTAGCAGCTCCTGAGCTCATTAGAAGTTTTTATTGACATTAAACAATCCAGAATTTCATCTGAGAGAGAGAGAGACTTGGACTGCTGTTTTGTGTTTCCTCCATGCTTTACACTGCAGCGTTGCTTGCCCATCTACAAGTCTATTTTACACTTTTATTTCCAACATTCCCTAAACTTAATTCACAGGTCACAAAGCTGTAACCTGTATCCGGATCAGCTCCAGGGTCAGTCCGGCTCCGGGGAGGTGAGAGGCTCCGGTGCTCCCTCATCTCCCACAATGCATTGCTGCTGTTTAATATGCAGATACTATGGAAATGCTGCACAGCGATATCCAGCTGTGATCGGAGCCAGAGATTCAGAGCAATTATCTCCTGATATTTCTCACATTGATTTTCACATTTCCCTAAATAATAAATTGTGAAATATTAATAATCTCCGTAACTTCACTTGTGACTGCAGAGTCATCCATAAATAGGATCCGGTGATCACAGATCTCCTGCCCAGATGATCCTCAGTGGTCTGGTGCATAGGCAGATTGTCGCCTTTTGGCTAAGATCAAGTGTAGTTTCGTTCGACAAGGGGGTTTAAGATTGGGAGCCACCATAGTACAATGATACAATGCACACTGGAAGGTTGCGCTTGCTAGTACTCAGGATGGATAAAGTATATTCATCTAGAGGAAAACATGGCCCCACCAGGATCGAGGCTATTAGACTGAGTGTGGAGGCTATGGTGCAATGTACCCCAGGACTGGTCACCCTGGAGGGAATCTGAGCTTGCTGGGTTGGCGCCCTGGCGAGCCTTGGACTCCGTAGCACGCCGCACCTTGCCCTTTCATCCTTTCTGAGCATACAGTCATGGCCAAAAGTTTTTAGAATGCTACAAATATTAATTGTTACAAAGTCTACTGCTTAGGTTTTTCTAATGGCAATTTGCATATACTCCACAATGTCATAAAGAGTGATCAGCTTAACAGCAATTACTTGCAAAGTCAATATTGGCTAAGAAAATGAACTTTAAACCCCAAAACACATTTCAACATCATTGCATTCCTGCCTTAAAAGGAGCAGCTAACATTGTTTTAGTGATTGTTCCAGTAACACAGGTGTGGGTGTTGATGAGGACAGGGCTGACGATCAATCACTCATGATTAAGTAAGAATGACACCACTGGACACTTTAAAAGGAGGCTGGTGCTTGGTATCATTGTTTCTCTTCAGTTAACCATGGTTATCTCTAAAGAAACACGTGCAGCCATCATTGCTCTGCACAAAAATGGCCTAACAGGGAAGAGTATCGCAGCTACAAAGATTGCACCTCAGTCAACAATCTATCGCATCATCAAGAACTTCAAGGAGAGAGCTTCCATTGTTGCCAAAAGGCTCCAGGGCGCACAAGAAGGACCAGCAAACGCCAGGACCGTATCTTAAAACTGTTTCAGCTGCGGGATGGGACTAGCAGCAGTGGCGAGCTAGCTGAGCAATGGCAGCAGGCTGGTGTGAGGGCTTCTGCACGCACTGTGAGGCGGAGACTGCTGGAGCAAGGCCTGGTTTCAAGGAGGGCAGCAAAGAAGCCACTTCTCTCCAGAAAAAACATCAGGGACCGACTGATATTCTGCAGAAGGTACAGGGAGTGGACTGCTGAGGACTGGGGGAAAGTCATTTCTCAGATGAATCCCCTTTTCGATTGTTTGGGACATCTGGAAAACAGCTTATTAGGAGAAGAAGAGGTGAGCGCTAACACCAGTCTTGTCTCTGCCAACTGTTAAGCATCCGGAAACCATTCATGTGTGGGGTTGCTTCTCAGCCAAGGGAATCGCACCACTCACAGTCTGGCCTAAAAACACCGCCATGAATAAAGAATGGGACCAGAATGTCCTCCAAGAGCAACTTCTCCCAACTGTCCAAGAGCAGTTTGGCGCCCAACAATGCCTTTTCCAGCATGATGGAGCACCTTGCCATAAAGCAAAGGTGATCACTAAATGGCTCATGGAACAAAACAGAGATTTTGGGTCCATGGCCTGGAAACTCCCCAGATCTTAATCCCATTGAGAACTTGTGCGCAATCATCAAGAGACGGGTGGACAAACAAAAACCAACAAATTCTGGCAAAATGCAAGCATTGCTTATGCAAGAATGGACAGCGATCAGTCAGGATTTGCTCCAGAAGGTGATTGAGAGCTGCCAGGGAGAATTGCAGAGGTCCTGAAGAAGAAGGGTCAACACTGCAAATATTCACTTGCTGCATTAACTCATTCTAACTGTCAATAGAACCTTCTGGTCTCATAATATGACTGCAATTATATTTCTGTATGTGATGTAAACATCAGACAAACACAATTAAACACCAGAGGGAACAGATCATGTGAAAATAGCATTTTGGTGCCATTCTCAAAACTTTTGTCCATGACTGTATACCCCTATCTCGGCCTTCTGGCTAGGAAGGGTAATTTTTATAATCCCGGGCGGAGGTCCAGTCAGCTTTGGGCTGAGAAACCAACACCCGGTTGGAGGTCCGGGCAGCTTCGGCTGAGAAACCAACACCCGGTTGGAGGTCCGGGCAGCTTCGGCTGAGAAACCAACACCCGGTTGGAGGTCCGGGCAGCTTCGGCTGAGAAACCAACACCCGGTTGGAGGTCCGGGCAGCTTCGGCTGAGAAACCAACACCCGGTTGGAGGTCCGGGCAGCTTCGGCTGAGAAACCAACACCCGGTTGGAGGTCCGGGCAGCTTCGGCTCAGAAACCAACACCCGGGTGACGCTTCGGCTGAGAAACCAACGACTAGTGGCTCCCTACTCTACTTGGGTAAGATGCCTGGGTGGACGCTGGGAGCAACAACAAGGCCCAACCTGGCTTCAGCTAGGGAGAGCACTGAAGATCCCTGACCCTCGCTGTGGCCTTCTGGCTCAGAGGGATGGGGTTGATTTTTGGGGACCTTCTCCTCACGGAAGGGTCCACACGAATCCTAGCCTTGGAACTGTTTTTGGTGTGACTTCGGTCATACATTTTTTGCGGTGCTTTGGAAAGCTTCATTAAATCAAAAAATAGGCGGATTATAATGAGGGCAATCTGGGCTACCGCCCAGGGCCCGAGGCTCCAGGGGGCCCATGCTTAGAAAAGTACATTGCCCCCATTATAATTCGCATGAAATATTAAGCTGCTGCGTCATCCATCCACCCTGCAGCACGTCGGCAGCACGGGGACGGCATCAGGGTATTACAATCATGACTCCTGTAGGGGCCCCGTGATCAGAAGCCAGGAGGGGGCGGGGCCGCTGACAGCCCAGGCCCCTCCCCTTTAATGCCTCTGCTCACCAGGCCCCAGGGGATGCGGCCGCCATCAGGGCAGTGAGGGGGCCCGGGTCGCTCATAGAGAGCTGCCCTCTAGTGATGTGTCGTTCGCGAACGAGCCGATTCTTTGAGCCGGCTCTTTGAAGTGAACGATATGAGCCGAATCATCAAAGTGAACGAGCCGCTTTTTTTTTTTTTTTTTCTCTGCTTCAGGGGGAAGAGTAAAGTAAACACAAGCTCTGGGCAGGAGCTGACACTTAAAGCTATACACACATAGTGGGCACAATTGAGTACCAGGGAATGATGTGCTAGGGTTATGTTTTCTGAGCTGGACTGGCACATATGGTAATGTGTAGGAGGAGAGGGCTCAGCTTGGTCGCTGATAACAATGGTCATCTTCTCTAGGTATTAGGGTTCAGGACCACTACAGTAAACACCTGACCAGTTGCTGGGTAAGTAATAGCATTTTAGACCAAACATATGTAAAGAAGTGTATACAGCTTCAATCATTGTATAGCGTTAGTAATAGAAGTCAGCACTTAGGGGTGTTTCACACACAGCGAGATCGCTGCTGAGTCACGCTTTTTGTGACGCAGCAGTGACCTCATTAGCGATCTCGCTGTGTGTGACACTGAGCAGCGATCTGGCCCCTGCTGCGAGATCGCTGCTCGTTACACACAGCCCTGGTTCGTTTTCTTCAAAGGCGCTCTCCTGCTGTGACACACAGATCGCTGTGCGTGACAGCGAGAGAGCGACGAAATGAAGCGAGCAGGAGCCGGCGTCTGGCAGCTGCGGTAAGCTGTAACCAAGATAAACATCGGGTAACCAAGGTGGTTACCCGATATTTACCTTAGTTACCAGCCTCCGCTGCCTGTGCTGCCGGCTCTGGATCTCTGCACATGTAGCTGCTGTACACATCGGGTTAATTAACCCGATGTGTACTGTAGCTAGGAGAGCAAGGAGCCAGCGCTAAGCAGTGTGCGCTGGTAACTAATGTAAACATCGGGTAACCATACCCGATGTTTACCTTAGTTATCAGTGTCCGCAGCTTCCACACGCCGGCTCCGTGCAAGCGCAGCGTCGCTTGCACGTCGCTGCTGGCTGGTCGCTGGTCACTGGTCGCTGGTGAGATCTGCCTGTTTGACAGCTCACCAGCGACCATGTACCGATGTAGCAGCGATCCTGACCATGTCAGATCGCTGGTCAGATCGCTGCTGCATCGCTAAAGTGTGAAGGTACCCTTAAGCGGGCTTTACACGCTGCGACATCGCTAATGCGGAGTCGTTGGGGTCACGGAACTTGTGACGCACATCCGGCCGCATTAGCGATGCCGTTGCGTGTGACACCGATAAGCGATTTTGCATCGTTGCAAAAACGTGCAAAATCGCTAATCGGCGACACGGGGGTCCATTCTTAAAAATCGTTACTGCAGCAGTAACGAAGTTGTTCCTCGTTCCTGCGGCAGCACACATCGCTGCGTGTGACGCCGCAGGAACGAGGAAGCTCCCCTTACCTGCCTCCCGGCCGCTATGCGGAAGGAAGGAGGTGGGCGGGATGTTACATCCCGCTCATCTCCGCCCCTCTGCTGCTATTGGGCGGCGGATCAGTGACGTTTCAGTGACGTCGCTGTGACGCCGCACGGACCGCCCCCTTAGAAAGGAGGCGGTTCGCCGGTCACAGCAACGTCGCCGGACAGGTAAGTATGTGTGACGGCTCTGGGCGATGTTGTGCGGCACGGGCAGCGATATGCCCGTGTTGTGCAACAGATGGGGCGGGTACCCACACTAGCGATATCGGGACCGATATCGCAGTGTGTAAAGTAGCCTTTAGTGTCCAGTGTGTGCACAGAACAGATGACCCCTGACATGTTCATTTAACCCTGTAAGGTTTTCTTTCTGGCATAAAAAAAGAGAAAATCATTGATAATAAACCATGTCTCCATTCCTTCAATGTTTAGTGGAAGCTGCTGTGTGTGTGTGTGTGTGTGTGTGTGTGTGTGTGTGTTATTTTTTTTTGTGACCACAATTGATATTTTTTTACTAGTTTGGTGACTACATACAACATATTCATTAGCCTCTATATGCATGTGTCTGTGGCGTTGTGGTGTCACAATTCTCGCAGTTAAGACTTTTATTCTATTTCTGTTAACAAATCCTGGTATTTTTAGATGTAAATAGATCTGACATCTGCACACAACCTCTATACATTTGTTTTATGTGCAATACTACCTCAATGACATTTATTGTCACTTAACTGTTAAAAAAGTCGGTATGTAACTAGTGTTGCATTGCCATATTGTGTTCCACTTGCTGGGATTTGTAGTGCTGTGCACCACCAGCAGAAGGTGGACCCATGCTATGTTAGCATTTAAACATTTCTGTTCCAGGTTGTGTTGAAATAAACTGATTTTGCTATTCAGTATCCTATGCTTCCATATTTTGGTGTGTGTACAGTATGTGTGTACAATGTGTGTATGTGTGTCCTTTGTGTTCAGTATGTACAGTGTGTGTACAATGTGTGTATGTGTGTCCTTTATGTTCAGTATGTACAGTGTGTGTGTACAATGTGTGTATGTGTGTCCTTTGTGTTCAGTATGTACTATGTGTGTACAATGTGTGTATGTATGTGTGTCCTTTGTGTTCAGTATGTACAGTGTGTGTACATTGTGTGTATGTATGTGTGTCCTTTGTGTTCAGTATGTACAGTGTGTGTGTACAATGTGTATGTATGTGTGTCCTTTGTGTTCAGTATGTACAGTATGTGTGTACAATGTGTGTATGTATGTGTGTCCTTTGTGTTCAGTATGTACAGTATGTGTGTACAATGTGTGTATGTGTGTCCTTTGTGTTCAGTATGTACAGTGTGTGTGTACAATGTGTGTATGTGTGACCTTTGTGTTCAGTATGTACAGGGTGTGTGTACAATGTGTGTATGTATGTGTGTCCTTTGTGTTCAGTATGTACAGTGTGTGTGTACAATGTGTGTATGTATGTGTGTCCTTTGTGTTCAGTATGTACAGTGTGTGTGTACAATGTGTGTATGTATGTGTGTCCTTTGTGTTCAGTATGTACAGTGTGTGTGTTCAATGTGTGTATGTATGTGTGTCCTTTGTGTTCAGTATGTACAGTGTGTGTGTACAATGTGTGTATGTATGTGTGTCCTTTGTGTTCAGTATGTACAGTATGTGTGTACAATGTGTGTATGTGTGTCCTTTGTGTTCAGTATGTACTATGTGTGTACAATGTGTGTATGTATGTGTGTCCTTTGTGTTCAGTATGTACAGTGTGTGTGTACAATGTGTGTATGTATGTGTGTCCTTTGTGTTCAGTATGTACAGTGTGTGTACAATGTGTGTATGTATGTGTGTCCTTTGTGTTCAGTATGTACAGTGTGTGTGTTCAATGTGTGTATGTGTGTCCTTTGTGTTCAGTATGTACAGTGTGTGTACAATGTGTGTATGTATGTGTGTCCTTTGTGTTCAGTATGTACAGTGTGTGTGTACAATGTGTGTATGTATGTGTGTCCTTTGTGTTCAGTATGTACAGTGTGTGTGTACAATGTGTGTATGTATGTGTGTCCTTTGTGTTCAGTATGTACAGTGTGTGTGTACAATGTGTGTATGTATGTGTGTCCTTTGTGTTCAGTATGTACAGTGTGTGTGTACAATGTGTGTATGTATGTGTGTCCTTTGTGTTCAGTATGTACAGTGTGTGTGTACAATGTGTGTATGTATGTGTGTCCTTTGTGTTCAGTATGTACAGTGTGTGTGTACAATGTGTGTATGTATGTGTGTCCTTTGTGTTCAGTATGTACAGTGTGTGTGTACAATGTGTGTATGTATGTGTGTCCTTTGTGTTCAGTATGTACAGTGTGTGTGTACAATGTGTGTATGTATGTGTGTCCTTTGTGTTCAGTATGTACAGTGTGTGTGTACAATGTGTGTATGTATGTGTGTCCTTTGTGTTCAGTATGTACAGTGTGTGTGTACAATGTGTGTATGTGTGTCCTTTGTGTTCAGTATGTACAGTGTGTGTGTACAATGTGTGTATGTATGTGTGTCCTTTGTGTTCAGTATGTACAGTGTGTGTGTACAATGTGTGTATGTGTGTCCTTTGTGTTCAGTATGTACAGTGTGTGTGTACAATGTGTGTATGTATGTGTGTCCTTTGTGTTCAGTATGTACAGTGTGTGTGTACAATGTGTGTATGTATGTGTGTCCTTTGTGTTCAGTATGTACAGTGTGTGTGTACAATGTGTGTATGTATGTGTGTCCTTTGTGTTCAGTATGTACAGTGTGTGTGTACAATGTGTGTATGTATGTGTGTCCTTTGTGTTCAGTATGTACAGTGTGTGTGTACAATGTGTGTATGTATGTGTGTCCTTTGTGTTCAGTATGTACAGTGTGTGTGTACAATGTGTGTATGTATGTCCTTTGTGTTCAGTATGTACAGTGTGTGTGTACAATGTGTGTATGTGTGTCCTTTGTGTTCAGTATGTACAGTGTGTGTGTACAATGTGTGTATGTATGTGTGTCCTTTGTGTTCAGTATGTACAGTGTGTGTGTACAATGTGTGTATGTGTGTCCTTTGTGTTCAGTATGTACAGTGTGTGTGTACAATGTGTGTATGTATGTGTGTCCTTTGTGTTCAGTATGTACAGTGTGTGTGTACAATGTGTGTATGTGTGTCCTTTGTGTTCAGTATGTACAGTGTGTGTGTACAATGTGTGTATGTATGTGTGTCCTTTGTGTTCAGTATGTACAGTGTGTGTGTACAATGTGTGTATGTGTGTCCTTTGTGTTCAGTATGTACAGTGTGTGTGTACAATGTGTGTATGTATGTGTGTCCTTTGTGTTCAGTATGTACAGTGTGTGTGTGTGTACAATGTGTGTATGTATGTGTGTCCTTTGTGTTCAGTGTGTACAGTGTGTGTGTACAATGTGTGTATGTATGTGTGTCCTTTGTGTTCAGTATGTACAGTGTGTGTGTGTGTACAATGTGTGTATGTATGTGTGTCCTTTGTGTTCAGTATGTACAGTGTGTGTGTACAATGTGTGTATGTATGTGTGTCCTTTGTGTTCAGTATGTACAGTGTGTGTGTACAATGTGTGTATGTATGTGTGTCCTTTGTGTTCAGTATGTACAGTATGTGTGTACAATGTGTGTATGTGTGTCCTTTGTGTTCAGTATGTACAGTGTGTGTGTGTGTACAATGTGTGTATGTATGTGTGTCCTTTGTGTTCAGTATGTACAGTGTGTGTGTACAATGTGTGTATGTGTGTCCTTTGTGTTCAGTGTGTACAGTGTGTGTGTACAATGTGTGTATGTATGTGTGTCCTTTGTGTTCAGTATGTACAGTATGTGTGTACAATGTGTGTATGTGTGTCCTTTGTGTTCAGTATGTACAGTGTGTGTGTACAATGTGTGTATGTGTGTCCTTTGTGTTCAGTATGTACAGTGTGTGTGTACAATGTGTGTATGTGTGTCCTTTGTGTTCAGTATGTACAGTGTGTGTGTGTACAATGTGTGTATGTATGTGTGTCCTTTGTGTTCAGTATGTACAGTGTGTGTGTACAATGTGTGTATGTGTGTCCTTTGTGTTCAGTGTGTACAGTGTGTGTGTACAATGTGTGTATGTATGTGTGTCCTTTGTGTTCAGTATGTACAGTGTGTGTGTACAATGTGTGTATGTATGTGTGTCCTTTGTGTTCAGTATGTACAGTGTGTGTGTACAATGTGTGTATGTATGTGTGTCCTTTGTGTTCAGTGTGTACAGTGTGTGTGTACAATGTGTGTATGTATGTGTGTCCTTTGTGTTCAGTATGTACAGTGTGTGTGTACAATGTGTGTATGTATGTGTGTCCTTTGTGTTCAGTATGTACAGTGTGTGTGTAGAATGTGTGTATGTGTGTCCTTTGTGTTCAGTATGTACAGTGTGTGTGTACAATGTGTGTATGTGTGTCCTTTGTGTTCAGTATGTACAGTGTGTGTGTACAATGTGTGTATGTGTGTCCTTTGTGTTCAGTATGTACAGTGTGTGTGTACAATGTGTGTATGTGTGTCCTTTGTGTTCAGTATGTACAGTGTGTGTGTACAATGTGTGTATGTGTGTCCTTTGTGTTCAGTATGTACAGTATGTGTGTACAATGTGTGTATGTGTGTCCTTTGTGTTCAGTATGTACAGTGTGTGTGTACAATGTGTGTATGTGTGTCCTTTGTGTTCAGTATGTACAGTGTGTGTGTACAATGTGTGTATGTGTGTCCTTTGTGTTCAGTATGTACAGTGTGTGTGTACAATGTGTGTATGTGTGTCCTTTGTGTTCAGTATGTACAGTGTGTGTGTACAATGTGTGTATGTGTGTCCTTTGTGTTCAGTATGTACAGTGTGTGTGTACAATGTGTGTATGTGTGTCCTTTGTGTTCAGTATGTACAGTATGTGTGTACAATGTGTGTATGTGTGTCCTTTGTGTTCAGTATGTACAGTGTGTGTGTACAATGTGTGTATGTGTGTCCTTTGTGTTCAGTATGTACAGTATGTGTGTACAATGTGTGTATGTGTGTCCTTTGTGTTCAGTGTGTACAGTGTGTGTGTACAATGTGTGTATGTATGTGTGTCCTTTGTGTTCAGTGGGTACAGTGTGTGTGTACAATGTGTGTATGTATGTGTGTCCTTTGTGTTCAGTGGGTACAGTATGTGTGTACAATGTGTGTATGTGTGTCCTTTGTGTTCAGTATGTACAGTGTGTGTGTACAATGTGTGTATGTGTGTCCTTTGTGTTCAGTATGTACAGTGTGTGTGTACAATGTGTGTATGTGTGTCCTTTGTGTTCAGTATGTACAGTGTGTGTGTACAATGTGTGTATGTGTGTCCTTTGTGTTCAGTATGTACAGTGTGTGTGTACAATGTGTGTATGTGTGTCCTTTGTGTTCAGTATGTACAGTATGTGTGTACAATGTGTGTATGTGTGTCATTTGTGTTCAGTATGTACAGTGTGTGTGTACAATGTGTGTATGTGTGTCCTTTGTGTTCAGTATGTACAGTGTGTGTGTACAATGTGTGTATGTGTGTCCTTTGTGTTCAGTATGTACAGTGTGTGTGTACAATGTGTGTATGTGTGTCCTTTGTGTTCAGTATGTACAGTGTGTGTGTACAATGTGTGTATGTGTGTCCTTTGTGTTCAGTATGTACAGTGTGTGTGTACAATGTGTGTATGTGTGTCCTTTGTGTTCAGTATGTACAGTATGTGTGTACAATGTGTGTATGTGTGTCCTTTGTGTTCAGTATGTACAGTGTGTGTGTACAATGTGTGTATGTGTGTCCTTTGTGTTCAGTATGTACAGTATGTGTGTACAATGTGTGTATGTGTGTCCTTTGTGTTCAGTGTGTACAGTGTGTGTGTACAATGTGTGTATGTATGTGTGTCCTTTGTGTTCAGTGGGTACAGTGTGTGTGTACAATGTGTGTATGTATGTGTGTCCTTTGTGTTCAGTGGGTACAGTATGTGTGTACAATGTGTGTATGTGTGTCCTTTGTGTTCAGTATGTACAGTGTGTGTGTACAATGTGTGTATGTGTGTCCTTTGTGTTCAGTATGTACAGTGTGTGTGTACAATGTGTGTATGTGTGTCCTTTGTGTTCAGTATGTACAGTGTGTGTGTACAATGTGTGTATGTGTGTCCTTTGTGTTCAGTATGTACAGTGTGTGTGTACAATGTGTGTATGTGTGTCCTTTGTGTTCAGTATGTACAGTATGTGTGTACAATGTGTGTATGTGTGTCCTTTGTGTTCAGTATGTACAGTGTGTGTGTACAATGTGTGTATGTGTGTCCTTTGTGTTCAGTATGTACAGTATGTGTGTACAATGTGTGTATGTGTGTCCTTTGTGTTCAGTGTGTACAGTGTGTGTGTACAATGTGTGTATGTATGTGTGTCCTTTGTGTTCAGTATGTACAGTATGTGTGTACAATGTGTGTATGTGTGTCCTTTGTGTTCAGTGTGTACAGTGTGTGTGTACAATGTGTGTATGTATGTGTGTCCTTTGTGTTCAGTGGGTACAGTGTGTGTGTACAATGTATGTATGTATGTGTGTCCTTTGTGTTCAGTATGTACAGTGTGTGTGTACAATGTGTGTATGTATGTGTGTCCTTTGTGTTCAGTATGTACAGTGTGTGTACAATGTATGTATGTGTGTCCTTTGTGTTCAGTACGTACAGTGTGTGTGTACAATGTGTGTATGTGTGTCCTTTGTGTTCAGTATGTACAGTATGTGTGTACAATGTGTGTATGTATGTATGTCCTTTGTGTTCAGTATGTACAGTGTGTGTACAATGTATGTATGTGTGTCCTTTGTGTTCAGTACGTACAGTGTGTGTGTACAATGTGTGTATGTGTGTCCTTTGTGTTCAGTGTGTACAGTGTGTGTGTACAATGTGTGTATGTATGTGTGTCCTTTGTGTTCAGTATGTACAGTGTGTGTACAATGTATGTATGTGTGTCCTTTGTGTTCAGTACGTACAGTGTGTGTGTACAATGTGTGTATGTATGTCCTTTGTGTTCAGTATGTACAGTGTGTGTGTGTGTGTGTGTACAATGTGTGTATGTGTGTCCTTTGTGTTCAGTATGTACAGTGTGTGTGTACAATGTATGTATGTGTGTCCTTTGTGTTCAGTATGTACAGTGTGTGTACAATGTGTGTATGTATGTGTGTCCTTTGTGTTCAGTATGTACAGTGTGTGTGTACAATGTGTGTATGTATGTGTGTCCTTTGTGTTCAGTATGTACAGTGTGTGTGTGTTGCACATATAGTGACAGGCAGCGCAGTAATTGCAACTCGCCTTTATTTTCAGGAATTATAATCTTTTGTAGGAGCGACACATATCAGAGCACTGACTAATGTAGAAAGGACATGTACAAAAAACACCACATAAAAGAGGAGCGAGGGCCCTGTCCAGAAGAGCTGACAATCTGAGGAAACGGAAACAATAATGCTGAAAACTGTTTTTACTGCTTCACTAGATACATACAAGGGTAGAATGAGGTTCCCAATGTACAGGGGAGGTTCTGTATCATCACAAGGTGGAGCAGAGGGTTTTTTTTTAAAAAAAGAGCCGTTTTTTGAGCCGAAAGAGCCGATTCTTTTTGGTGAGCCGAATGAGCCGGACTGCCCATCACTAATGCCCTCTCTGGTCTGATCTATGTGATGATCGGTGCAGAGGAGGACTGGAAATGTACTGGAGCAGAACGGAGGCTGAGATAAAGGACCTTGCCTGATCACATGACCGGTGATGTGGCAGGTCCTGTTATTCAGCTGCTGCAGCCTCCGTGTAGCTCCCAGTGTCTGCTCTCCTGCACTGCAACGGCCAAGAGCTGCAAGATGAGGTAATGTGTAGTGTGTGTAAGGAAATGTGCCTGTTGTAGGGCTGTGTATGTATTTGTGCATGTAGTCTGACTGTCTCTTTCCATGCCTGGCAGTCTCTGTGTGTCTGTCTCTTTCCTTGCCTTGCAGTCTCTGTCTGTCTCTTTTCCTGGCTGGCAGTCTCTGTCTGTCTGTCTCTTTCCTTGCCTGGTAGTCTCTGTCTGTCTCTTTCCCTGCCTGGCAGTCTCTGTCTGTCTGTCTGTCTCTTTCCTTGCCTGGCAGTCTGTCTGTCTCTTTCCCTGCCTGGCAGTCTCTTTCCCTGCCTGGCAGTCTCTGTCTGTCTGTCTCTTTCCTTGCCTGGTAGTCTCTGTCTGTCTCTTTGCCCTGCCTGGCAGTCTCTGTCTGTCTGTCTGTCTCTTTCCTTGCCTGGCAGTCTCTGTCTGTCTGTCTCTTTCCCTGCCTGGCAGTCTCTGTCTGTCTGTCTCTTTCCCTGCCTGACAGTCTCTGTCTGTCTGTCTCTTTCCCTGCCTGGCAGTCTCTGCCTGTCTGTCTCTTTCCCTGCCTGGCAGTCTCTGTCTGTCTGTCTCTTTCCCTGCTTGACAGTCTCTGTCTGTCTGTCTCTTTCTCTGCCTGTCAGTCTCTGTCTGTCTCTTTCCCTGCCTGGCAGTCTCTGTCTGTCTCTTTCCCTGCCTGGCAGTTTCTGTTTGTCTGTCTCTTTCCCTGCCTGGCAGTCTCTGCCTGTCTGTCTCTTTCCCTGCCTGGCAGTCTCTGCCTGTCTGTCTCTTTCCCTGCCTGGCAGTCTCTGTCTGTCTGTCTCTTTCCTTGCCTGGCAGTCTGTCTGTCTCTTTGCCTGGCTGTCTCTGTCTCTTTCCCCTTCTCTCTTTCCTTTTCTGTCCGTCTCTCCACTGATATCATAAGCTTCTTATACTAATAATGTCCTTCGTTGCCTATAGCAACCAATCACAGCTCCTATTAATGACCTGTAGCTTCCAGCTCCATTGACCTTTAATGTAAGGAGGTTTTTTGGTGCGGGGTTAAATTTTCCCCTCAA